>NC_053124.1:18356907-18484407 GCF_010015445.1 Perca fluviatilis | reverse complement strand
CTCATTTCTCAGCAGCCATCCAGCTGTAAACCTTCCCCGTCTGTGTGCACCCAGAGGACAGCCACACAGGCATCAACAGAAAGTAAAGCACTGTTCTGCCTGAGGATTTTAATTCTCTTTTAGTTTCTTCCCTCAGTCTTTCGCTGCTATCCAACAGCTTGTCCAACAGATGACACACACACACACACACACACACACACACACACACACACACACACACACACACACACACACACACACACACACACACACACACACACACACACCCTGTATGTGTGTGTTTGTGTGTACAGCTGGATGAGGGTAGAATTTGGATTTTTGCCTTAATTCCCAAAACGCATTCCTTTTTCAAATGGCTTTTCCAGTCAGTTATTTTCTATGGCATGAAACAGAAGACAGCCACACCGATTGTCTTTCTTCCAAGGCTTCTGTTTTCTTTCATCAAAGCCTGAAAGCGCCGGGAGAAAGAGAATGACAGCATAAGAGAGTTCAGTTGTTGTCCTTGGCTTGGTGTCTTGTATCACATGGTGGTGGCCTGCGAGGAGTTTTCCACAGTGAAAGAGGTACTGAGAGCTTTTATGTATGGTGTTTATCAAGTATTTAGGAACAACGTGTGTCCTCAGAGGGGAGAATGGATGGTTTACTCCATATTTTTTACTCAGCAGGGAAGCACGTCAGCAATGTTAACCAGAGCTGGATCTGTGTTTGTACTTAACAGGTTCTTCATTCCATTTGAGTTAACAAGGAGGACTCAGAGAATTATTTTAATGTGGCATAGTAGAGTTGACAGAAATGTTGGTCATGTCAAAATCCAGTATTATTGTTACTGGTGGTTACACCTTAACATCTGCAAACTCAAAACATATTGATAGACACAGAAGGTTCATTGTTGGCTTGTTGAAAAAAAAGCATCTTGACATAAAAGTCTCAGCACAAGGTCCAACTTTCAGCCACATCTGGCCTCAGCTGGTGGGGTTGCTTAGTTGTCTTGAAGATTGTCTCTAAGCGATGCTAGTGACCATACTAGAACAGAGAAAGGGGTTAGATATTTCCCCCCCCCCATTACCTTGTATCTCACGTTATGGCTATTGTTATCCGTAGCAGCCATTTTTGTAAAAATAGGCTAATGCAACTTTCTGTCGCATAGTAGAGGAATTACCATACAGTACAGGAGAAGCTCGCAGGCAGTTTCGACTTACATTAGCTGTTTAGTTTGATTACTAATGTTAACTAGCATTTTAGTTAGCAATAATTAGCCTGTGTCTATGTTATCTCCTAACATATACCTACGCTCTCCGTCTCTGCAAGATTGGGAATGATTGAGATTTCTCTTGGCACAGCTAGACTTCACACTTTCAGACACGTTGCTCACGTCACATTTACGTCTTCAAGCTCAGTTGGAGACTGTGGCAGTAACGCTCAGCCTTCACCGGATAAGTGCTTCTAATAGACTTCACTGGTCTGTTCTGATCTGTTGGTCCATCTCCATGACAACTGAGCAACACTATAGCAACAAGTTGGACTCTGTGTTGCGATTCTTTTTTCAAGAATAGTGAAGTTTATTAGCTAACCCTGAACTGTTACTTCATCATCTTCATTACCATCCAGTACAAGCATAACAAAGGCAAAGCTAAAACAAGTGTACACTTAAAACCAATAACTTACCTAAACACATACACCACCTCAGTATGAGTTGCATTCAAAACATGTCTGTGGATTTTTTTTCTCTCTACCACAATAAATAGCACTGATGGGAAGAAGAGAATGTTGCCATGGAGACACCGTGCTGTGGCAGCCGGTAATTATTCTGGTTTAAGTGCCAGCAGAGACGCACACAAGCTGGCACACTGTGGCAGATAGTGACACCTGGATACAAGCCTCTTGACGAGATCAGATATGGAATTTATCAGCTGTTAGTCGTGGTAAGGGTGGAGGACTGGAGGACATTTTGACCACACATAGACTCCAATTCTAAGTCACTTCGAGCAAAATCGGGAGATCAAGGTCAAGAGTGTGTGTTCACCAGAATGTACAAACCTGGTGTAACGGTGAAGATTCATAGGTTTGACAACAGGTTTATAGACTGAAACAATGCAGTTTGGGGCGTGTGTGTGTGTGTGTGTGTGTGTGTGTGTGTGTGTGTGTGTCCATTATGTTAAACACTTTGGAGAATACAGTCAGTATCATGTGTTATAGGATACAATTGAGAGATGTCATCGGGTTATTATTTTCTCAGTTACATGGGCCGACTGGTCAATATAAAGTAGACATTGTGTGTGTATGTGAGAGGGTATTGAAGACACTGTACATTGCTGAAGGTGTGTGTATGTGTGTGTGTGTGTGAAAGACATCAAACCATTTCTCACCTTCAGTAAGAATGTATAAAAATGATTGTGTAAAACCATCAGTGTTTCAGCACTGCACTAGTATTTCTGATACCTCCACACACCTGCTTGCTAATACACCAGATGTTGTGATCAGTGAGGAGTGCAGTGAGGTGTTCGTTTTAGAGGTTGCATGCACCTTTGATCCTAGCATGGAGGAAGCTTTTTTGACCAAAGTCATTAAATACCAACCTCTCCTAAACACCATCTCAGAGCTATAGGCTACAGGTGCCGACTATTTGTCATCATATTTGGCAGCTTAGGACACACACACAGGCTGGTTGGAAAAGGGCTTCGTCAGCTTGGGATGCCCAAAAAGAGGGCTATACGGATAGCAAATTACTCTGCTCTGTCTGCTATCAAAGGCAGCCGCCATATATGGCGAAGATGCTGTTACTTATACACATAAAAACGGACGGGTATGCTTATTTGTATAAGTATTTCACTGCATCTATAATATGTATGTCCCTGTAAATTATTCTTTTCAAGTGGACTTAAATAAATTGTTAGTGTGTGTGTCTGTGTCTGTGTGTGTGTGTGTGTGTGTGTGTGTGTGTGTGGAGAAAGTGTGTGACTCTGAGAGGCTGCAGACAGGCTGTTGTCCAATATGCATTTGATATGGGTTTTAAAATAACACAAACATACTCACAAGTCCCTTGCTGCTCTCCCACACACTCACACACTTGTTCATGCATCCACAGACACAAAACAACACCCTCCAAGGATAATTGTCAGCTTCCACCAAGCAGTAATCCTCCCCCCTTCTCATTTTTATCTGCTCTCTTCCAGGCGAGGCCAACCTGACTAATCATCCAACGTGTCAAGGTGAGGTTCTGTTCGCCTCTCACCAGCCACTCACACTGATAGCAGCATGATCCGCGGCGTATTTTTCATTCAGGGGGAAAAACAAGCAGGCATTCCAACAAACACAGGAATTCCTCAGTGTCCTTTTGAAGAAGAAGTTAAAATTGGCTTCTGCAGCTCTGTCTGATTCGCCACAAAACTTCCTTGCCGCTAGAAGCCGAGGAGCGCTTCCCCATCTCCCACCCTCCCCAGTCGCATTAGCATAGGCCAGCAGAGAAACACAATGGAGTTTTTCACCACCGGCACTAAATACACATATTCTGTACATACAACACACACACACACATTGCTCCAGACAGGAGTTTGGCTAGTGCACACGCAAGAGAAGAAGAGTAGAGGAAAGCTAGATTGTCACGTTTTTGTCAATTTCTCTAAATTTTTGCCCGGTCCGTTGTAACTGTCTCGTCAGCTAATTAAAAAGGAGAAACCCACGAAAAAGAGGGCAGCTAGAAAGGCGCTCACTGTATTTCCCTGTCAATCATCCTGCATGCCACCTTCTGCCTTTGATCATCCTTTCACTCCTGCTCCCCTATTGTCTGCCCACATCTCTATCATACACTGCAGTGCCAGATGTCGTTTACTTGCACACACAGTGAAACATTCACTCCACCTTTTTTGTTTGGAGTTTTTTTTAAGACATACAAGCTCATCCCTGCTGCCGCATCCCCTCGCTGTGAGTCACCCGCAACACCACACGGCTCCATAAATCACCCGTGATAACATCAGGGGTTCCATCAGCTCAGTGAGACCCAACTTTGGATGTTAGACCGAGACGTGATGAGGTTGCTTATGCTGTGCGCAGAGCCCAGACACCAGTTGAGGTGGCTCTGGTGTGAGGGCCACTGCAGCAGACTGAGGCAGATCACTGCCTGCACTGCAGTCTGACTTTGCTCTGTGCTGCCACCTGCTGGCCATGTCTGGTAATAGTATATACTGTAGTTGAGCTCCTGGTTACTAGTAGATTTGACATTACTATAAACCCCTTGTTCTTTATCTGTATACTTTGAAGGAGTAAACTGATCAAAAAGTCAGTCAAAAAAGGTTGTAGTTTTCACTGGCCATGGTCAAATAGAAATTTTCATTTTACTCTTTGCTGTTTCATAATAAAATTGGTGGATGATTAATGCAATTTCCTGAATGAAGCAGCTGCACAATCAAGTCAAGTTTGTTTACTTGACAAATAACAGACAAGACACAGTTGCACAGTTTGACAGATTGTTTTAGTATATTGTACTTATCCTGAACCAACAATAATCATTTAGGATTCTTCCACTGCATGTTTAATCTCACAGAAGGTGTTTCCACCAGATTCATTTGCTCAAAACTGTCTCTTTCGAAAGAAGAAATTATCAAACATGTAAAGCATTCCTGGTTAACTATTAAGTTTTCTCTTTTCAAAGAATTTAAAGGAACAAATTTTAATGTCTGTTTTTATCTTTCCTGTATTTCTCCAGCCGGTACCTGTCCAATGTCCTTCCCCCCCACAGTGTGATGCGTTATGGCTCCGGTGCTGAGTGGAGTGTGGTGGGGGCCGGAGGCGGGTGTCGTCGGGTCAGTGGCGGCAGCTGCTACAGGTGTGGCGTCGTGGCTGGGCAGTGGGCAGCTGGTCCTGGTCGTCACCCTCAGCATCCTCGCCGCCCTGCTGCTGGTCTCTGTGCTGCTGCTGCTGTGTGCTAGCTGCCAGGGGTGAGCACCATCTCGCACACAGACACAAACACACATACATGAACAGTACTGACCTATATTATTGTTATTCTCGGAAACACTCACATATTTAGACAATGTCAGGAAAGGCGGTTTCACCTACAGTCAGCTATCTACTCTTCCTGGTAAATGGCTGCTGTGCATTGTAGTGTTGAAAGTAGCACAACTACCTGAGCGGGTATTTTTACCCACTGTAATTATGGTTGCAGCAGCAATGATGAGTAATGGATTTATTACAACAATAGTGGATGAGTATGTGTGCTGTCAAAAGGGGCTAGCATGTAGTCATTGTAGTATTGTAATTGCTTTTACTGTGTGTGTGTATATATATATATATATATATAATATGCCCCCAAGAGCAAAAAAAAGTTATGAGACCCAAATATGTGAACAGTAATAGAGCTATAATCCCTGAGGGCCAATTTGGCTTAAAGAAAGCAGCGCAAAGAAGGCAGAAACCAGGAGACAACGCTATGCTATCCAACTTTTAAACAAATTACATTTTGTTCAAAAAGCCAATAGCTGATGAAATAAAAGAGCTTGTATATCTGGGTGGATTTGAACCTGAAAACCTGAAAACTAGCAGTTTAACCTCATAATTTCATTTAAGCCATGCGCCAAAACGATGAATAACACCCAGGCCTGCACCTGATCTGAAGAGAGAAACCGCTTCATTTTCTTTTAGATTCACACAAGATCCTAACTATGATGGCGACACCACAAATTACAATATTAGTGCTGCCTGGTGTCCTCTGTGTTCTGTAATCATCCACCTTTAATCCCTCATCCTTAAACCCTCTTGTCTCTCCATTCCTCTCCCTTTCTAGGCAGAAGAAGGCAGTCAATGGCCATCCAGCAGGAGACCATGAGAACCTTGTGAATGGAGTGAGTTGGACTTCAGGCTTATTCTTGCAGTAATACATGCATGAAGTGCAGCTGTAAAAGAAATAGTTTGACATATTGATGAATACGCTTATTCGCTTTCTTGCCGAGCTACACATAAAGCTACAGCTGGCAAACGGTTAGTTTAGCTTAGCATAAAGACTGGAAACAAGGAGAAACAGCAAGCCTGGCTCTGTCTGAAGGTATCAAAATCTGCCTACCAACACCTCTAAAGCTCCCTAATTAACACATTATTTCTTGTTTGTTTAATCTATACAAAAACCAAAGTGTGAAAATTACACTTTGTGGTTTCATCGGGAATAATGGGTATGACTATTTCTTGGCTAGGTGCAGTTACTTCCTGTCTTGTCACCGTGAGGTTCCCAGACAGCCTGCAGAGACTCTAGGGAATGTTCCAAAATGTCAAACTAATTCCTTTAAGGGAAACCAAAGGCAATTTTTGAATTTTCTGTCCCTTAGAATTAATTTAAAGTTTTGATTCTTATGTTTTAGTTGTTTTTTTTGTGTGTGTGAGTGTTGTCTATGTGATATTAGATGATGCGGAGGGGAACAGCTGTGTATTTTGAGTCAGCTTGTCACAGTGTGTCAGGCAGATTACTAATTACATGTGTGTGAACATTCACACACATACTGTACATACACATTTGCTCTACTACACAGTCTCTCACATTATGCAAACAATCATGTGTAACCAGAGATGTTTTTTAAAGACTAGGTTGGGATTCTGGGAAAGTCAAGAAACTCTAGCAGTGAAAGCTCAATAATTAAATCTAATCGCTGGAAAATAAATATTTACTCAGATCCATTCTCACTCTTAAACAAAAGCACCCACATTGTGTTACAGATGGAAGCATGCATACACAGCAAGACAACACACATGCACACACACATGCACACGCACTCGTGTACAGTCCTCATTACACCCAGCGGTGTGTGAGTGGCATGTCTCTGTAATCAGGTAGTGTAACCACTGGTAAATGAGGCTGTAGATAGGGCTTCCACATAATGCACGTGCGCACACACATACAGATTTGCCATCTAAACGACTTCCATCACACTGACACAGAAACATACACAAAACAAAGCCTCCCTACACACAGTTGATTGACAGCATCCAGTTGTTAATGAGATTGTTTACTAATTATGGTGAAAGGGTTACTCCTGCTAAGAGAGCACATGTGAGAAATTCCATTGACCGCTATTCTCAATGAAACCAGACAAAGGGCACAAACAAAAAAAAAAAGACTTAGAACTACTGAACTAGAGTTGACATTTGCCCTTTCTATGAATGCACTACGTCTTCTTGATAGTTATTATTACCTCCCATAATACTAATGCTTCAGTAACCAAGCAACATTTAAGTGTGACAAATGCCTGGCTTTCACAGACTAAGTGACATCCACTTATTCTCTTATCCTGTCACTCCCTCTGGGGCTGTGTGTGTGTGTGTGTGTGTGTGTGTGTGTGTGTGTGTGTGTGTGTGTGTGTGTGTGTGTGTGTGTGTGTGTGTGTGTGTGTGTGTGTGTGTGTGTGTGTGTGTGTGTGTGTGTGTGTGTGTGTGTGTGTGTGACCCTACGTGCTTCCCCTGTGCACATACACATTCCTCAGAGCCTTTTTGCATTTGATGGATATCGTCACTCTAATCCGCAATTGCTGGGTGGTTAGATTGTGTCAGGAGGGCCCCATTTAAATGACGGACCTTGTCACAGCCTGATAGGTTGAATGGTGATCTTTGTCTTTGCGAATGAGTAGGTTGGCTCTCCTCGCTCACCTGCAATCTGTCTGACTGTCTTCCCTGCAGCTGAGCTCACTCCCTTACCCTCCACGTTTGTTGACATTTGTAACCTAATTGTTTAAATACTGTATGTCTTTCATTCAGACTTATTAAAACACCACAACTCGTGGTTTTTTTGTGAGGACTGTGTGTGAAACATTTTAGATTTCCATAAAATATGCAAAATGCACCAGAAATCTAAAACGATATCAATTAAGTTTATCAATTGCTCTCCCATGAGGACCCTCATCAGGATTTGGATGTGGAATATAATGAAAAAAAGATAAAACCGGAATGACGATGAGACTAGGATATCTTCATCTTGTAACTATTTCCCACCTTGGTCAAGAAAATAAAACAACGAAACAATAATAGAGCTATAAGAGATAATAAGAAATATTTGGGCCATAAAATAGTTAAAAGATTACATCATGGATCCCAATAGTTCTGAGAGTAATTGACCACTAGGTGGGGTTGTGGAGCTTCTAATACACCAGCTCTTGCTCACACAGAGGAGACAACTGACCTAAACAAAGAGAATCTTGACTTGCAGCAATTAATATATTTTTACAATTTTTCTAAGCTCTGACTGATTGACATCTTTGCCTACGGAAACAAGACATTTTATGTATGCAGGTTGAAGTGCATGTTGATAAGTCATGCCTCAATGCGGCAGGTGCTTGGCATGCGTAGTGTTGGTTGGTCTAGTTTCTTTTCAGCTGACTCGTAGAGCTGATTTGGCTGCTGATTTTGCAGCCATGCGATGTAGCAAATAGGGAAACTGCCTTCCACTGGAGGACATGGTTTAAAGACTTAATGTAAGAAAATATAATATAATCTGCTCTGCTGATATGTTCTTGAGCAAGACTAAATCTCTGCCAGCTGCAGGGTTGTTTGTTCTGTAGCAGAACTTTGACTATAAAGTATCATCTGTGATTTTAATTGTAATAAAAATATCATTAAAAATATAAGTGACGTGTCCATGCAAGGTTTTTAGACTGCCTTTTATCAAACGAAGGATGTCATGAACCCAATTACGACTGACTGAGAATAAACAGCATTGTATCTTCATTAGGCATAAATCAGTTTTGTTTTTTATATTTCGCAGAAATTTTTTGCTATCTCTAGATGTCTTTTGTTGGTGGGTAAAAATACACTACGTACATTTAATTAAGCATGTGTAACATACTGATAATGAGCTTAAAGTAATCAGTAATGCAATTGGAAAAGCTAAGAAAAGCAGAGATAAAGAACAGGGGAGCGTGAAAATTGTTATCTGCAAATATGACAGTTCCCCAAAATCCTGAAGATCAAAAAATAATTGTCCATACACATTACAATCTGCTGACAGTGGCTTCTGTGATGCACAGAGGTGTGAAAGTCATCTACCCTGCGCAAGCTGACAAGTGCAGATTGATTTCTGTACCCTTTAGAAATTTAATTTTCTTTGGTGTGGCGTGTAATTGAGATAACCTCTAAAACTGGATTTTTTTTTGGTCATAACTGAGTTGATCTGCCAGCCTCTGAGCTCAGCCCAGCAGTGACAAACATCTTGTCCTTTGTTGTGCAGGTGTCAGAGACGATTAGCCAATCAGCAGACAGTCCAACGACGGACGTGGCCGCCAGCAGCTCTCACAATGGTCCTCTAACCAGCGGTACAAGTAAGACCGTTAGCTTTTGCTTTAGCTTAGCATCTATTATACTGATTAGAGTCACTGCTGCCCCTTATAATTATTGTTAGCTGGTGTTATGCAACGTTTTTGTTGACTTTCAGCTTTGGTTTGTTTTAAACCTCAGCTGTTGTTTTTTTATGGCCATATCTATATGATGTTCTTAGTCATTATCACCTGGGTGGGTACTAAATATCAGTAATAGAAAACACATTGAAATTCATCAAATGAGAGGCTTTTTACTTGCCCTGATTCTCTCTCTCACACACTCTCTCTTTTTTCTGTGCACCGCCAGTCCTCACAGACACACAGGATACCAGTCCCCATCCGTCAGAGGAGATGCTCTCCAGCCAATCAGAGCTCAGGTCCTCCAAGTGTCCTCAGGACCGTGAGCTTCCTAGCATTCCTCCCAACAACGGCCATATTGGGGATAGACCCCCAGCCTCAGGAGACAGCACCTATGAGGTCAATGTTTAAAGTCGCCTCACTTCAGCCGAATCAGGTTTTTACTTGCACTGAGCTTGAATGTGGCTGTTACAGGAGATTAAAGCTTTGATTAGTTGGCCTTTTATTGGGCTGGTGATTGATTGTTTGATTGATTGAGCTCAAAATATAGAGAGATAATTTTTCCACAAGAGGTTGATGGATTGATTCAGTTTACTGTAGCATTTTTGCACATTTACAAGCATATCAAATAACCCAGTGTATGTATCCGATATCCAGGTGGTGAAGGAGATTGCAGTGGCATCACGTGACGTCAGCGTCGAAGACTCCCTGTACGAGACCGTCAAGGAACTCAAAGTACATCCCGCACAGCTTGGCCTCCCGAACGGTACCATCCATCCGAGCCCAGATGAAACTCCCCATCATCCCCCTGCACTTCTCAACGGCCACCTCAGCCCCTGCACACCTGAGCGGGGCCCTCTGTGCGCAGGGGTGGAGTACGCCTCAGTCGACCTGAATAAGAAGAGCCGTCACAGCGCTGACATGGAAGCCAAAAGGCGCTCTAATAATGCCAGCGTTCCCTCCCACAAGCCTCAGGAGGAACCAGAGGAAGACTTACCTCCACCAGTACCGGAGAAGGTTCTGGATGAAAATGATAACCAGCCAGTGGTGATGAATGGGCTCGCCGGGGCTGGGCTGCACAATGGGGAGGTGAGAAGTTTTTTTGTGTGTGTGTGTGTGTGTGTGTGTGTGTGTGTGTGTGTGTGTGAGAAAGTGTGTGTGTGTGTGTGTGTGTGTGTGTGTGTGTGTGTGTGTGTGTGTGTGTGTGTGTGTGTGTGTGTGTGTGTGTGTGTGTGTGTGTGTGTGTGTGTATTACCAGAGGCCCCACAATACAATATTATCATGATATTTATGTCAAGATATGATGTTATTATTGCATTTTTATACATATTGCAATTTATTACCCTTCTTCCAACTTAAAATTATGTCCCCAAAGGTAAACTTTATCAACATCTGTTTTAATCTACAAAAATAAATAAAAAGATCTCTGTTTTTTCATCTCACTTAAATTTTTTTTGCGTGGACTAAAATGGCAATTGATTTTATTAATCTAGTACTAAAACCCCAAGTCTTAACAGCTGTACAATTTAGTTATCCAACATTTGTGTAGCACAGCTTAATTCCTAATTCAATAGAGCAGAGAAGCCCTCATTTAAAAGAGCAATGCAGAAGCAGAAAACTCAATTCATTTCCGAACAAGTCTGTCTTTTTTTTTTTTTTAAATGAGTCGTGAATCCGACAACAAAGCCCAAGTTTACTTTTAATGAAATCAAACAAAGAGAAATGTTCTCCCCTCGTCTTAAAATCGATACTAGAGTAACCTACTTCCTTGTCCAGCTGCTGCAATAAATATGCAGAGGAGGATAAATCACTGCACAAAATCATATGAGAAGTGTTTAATGGTTATTTATTAGTGCTTTAGAACGTAATCACTGCAAAACAATCAAAGTAAGCTTTATTTATCTCTCCCTACTGTACAATGACAGATTCAAGTAGCTACAAAACATTAGTTCTGCTGATATACAGATGGACGGGAGTATGTGATGTGAATATGACCTGAAAGCCCCGCCCATTTTTAGCACTAAAGGATATTGTTATGCATTGCTCCCTGGTTGACCAAGGTCGTACCTGAATCGTCATGACCAGGGATATACCCATGTTGACTGGCTTGGTTTGAATTTCCAAAAGAAGGGTTGAACATTGGTGATAACCAGGGCCCAACCCTGGTCATTGGTGTGAAAGAGGTAAAAGAAAGAGAGGAAAAGGTGTAGCAGTGAAGGAAGAAGAGAAGAATGAAACCGGGAGCTGGACTGGGAAGAGAGTATTAGACGAAATTGAGATAGTGACAGAGAGATGGTGGGAGATTGACTCAAAAAGAGCTGAGAGGCCCCGGAGGCATAAAGGTTGAGAGAGAGAAAGAAACTCGAGGGGAGAGGCAGTGAGATAGAGAGAAATAAAGAATAAGAAGAAGAAAAAAAACAGTGGCATACAAATGAAGCCATCTGTAGTAGAGAGGAGGGAAGAGAGAAGATAGGAGGATTTAAAAGAAGAAACAGTGTTGGAGAGGGGAGTATAGGTAAGAGATTGAGATGTAAAGGAGAGGAGAGGGAAAGGGTGAAAAGAAAAGTAGTGGAAAGGTGAGAAGAAAGGCGGTTCAATGTCATGCACAGAGCAGAGCTGCTGCTGCTGCTCTCAACATGCTGTCCTCCACATGCGGAGATCCATCAGAGAGACACACAAACAAAGCAACAAACAAATGCACTAACGCACTCTCACAGCTCGGAAAGAATTGCATCAGACTGTTAGAAGCTGTCAAGTCAATCTGCCACAAAGCTGCATGTGGCAGATTCTCTCTTAACACTTTTCCTCTCTGTTTATATTGACCTTCTTCCCCATTACTTCCCCTTCTCTTATTTTAAAGGATAATTATCGTCTTATATGACTGGTGTGGCTCTAATGTTGGTGGGTCTGTCGGTCCACCACTTTGGTCCAGACTGAAGAATCTCTACAACCATTGGATGGATTGCTGTAAAGTTTGGTGCAGACATCCATGGTGCCCAGAGGACGAATCCTAATGGCTTTGTTGATCCCTTGACTTTTTCTTTAGCGCTACCATGAAGTTGAAATTTATATTAGTGAAATGGGTTACACTTTACTTGAAGGAATATACATAAGAGCGACATGACACTGTCATTATAAACAAGTCATAAACGTTTGACGTAACGCTTCTTTTAGCAAGTGTCATTCGGTTTTTGTCATGACAAGTTAGGGTTAGGGTTAGAGTTAGGGTTCATGTGTCATGACTGTGTCATGACAGTGTCATGTCACTCTTATGTAGATACCTTCAAGTAAAGTGTTACCGTGAAATGTCTTAATATCTTCATATCTCCAATATTTTAGTTTATGACCAAATACCTGTAAAACTATTGACCTTCCCATTAGCCTCAGTTGTAGTGTAGCTGTTTGGTGCTAATTAGGGAAAATTGGCATGGTAACACGCTGAACAAAAATGGTGACATTCGTAAACATTTACCCGCTTAACATTAGCATGTTACCATTGTCATTGTGAGCATGTTAGCATGCTGTGATTAGCATTTAGCTGTGCCGGAGTGCAGCCTCACAGAGCTGCTAGCATCACAGTCAACAGCCTGGCTTCCTGGTTCAACTTTGACCTAGTGTACTTGCCATATTGGCATTGAGGAATTATTACCAACAATTCAGGTGTCAATCTCACTTTTGCTTTTACCTTCAAATGAAGTGGTTTAAATAATCGGGTTGATGATTGTAATCTTCTTTCCTACTCTGATGGACTTACCATAACTGATAAAAATGACACATAGACACTCAAAATGTACTTGTTTATAGACGCACCCACATGTACCTTGTACCATGTCTAGTCAGCATTAATTCTGTTATTTCTCCCCATCCCCCCACATTACACATACACACACACATACTATGACGTGTGTGTTTACATATATTCTGCTACACATAGACTCCCTGGGGCTGATTTAAGGTTAACCCTGAATGTTCCTGGCTCACTGTGGTTTATGCCAGTGTATGACCAGGAGCGGTGGGTGATCTGTCTTGTCAGTTTAAGAGTGCGTGCGTGCGTGCGTGTGTGTGTGTGAGCGCCAGCTGGCCACTTTCACTATGGCAGTTAGTCTGGCTTCATGATGGATGGTATGGGCTATAGAAACTCTCTATCTGTCTCTGTCACACACACACACACACACACACACACACACACTGTACAGACGCGGGGGTGCCTGCGTGTAAATGTCTGAGAGGAATCCCCTCAGGTAGCAGCTCGGTAATAGGAAGCAGCTCGGTCAATGCTGCTCATATGAGGCAGCGTTTCCAATATAAACACATTTTTCCACATGTACACCTGGTTTCTAGTTAAACATTCACTGCAGACACACACTCACTCTTCTATTTGTGACCTTTCATTCACAGGCTCTATGATCCTGTGCAGTTGTACAGTTATTGAACCGACATAAACAGCTTGTAAACTGCCATAGTCAGCACTGTTGAGCCTAATTATCGCTAAATAGAATCACTATTGTTATTAGATAGAGGATTTGAGTTTGTAATATGTGTGTTTGTAAGTGTGAAATATAGGTCATAATGTGAGTTGGTGTTGTTAATGTGGTTTATATATATTACATCTTCAGTTAGTTTGGAGCTCTTTGTGTACTGCATGGAAGACAGTGGATGCAGATAATCTGAGTTGATGTATTCATACTGATTTGTACGCGTATGGGTGTCAACATGCACGTCAGCATGATTGACAGATTGACACCTGAGTCATCCATCTTCAGAGGCCGCTGTAATCAGCTTACTGTCATACTCGCATGTCCTGTATGTCATTGTGTCTCCTGCATTCATATAAACACATTCCCATAATCCTGTCTCACACACACACACACACACACACACACACAAACACACACAATGTCTCAATGTGTAATTACACAACAACAAGACATACACTGTTATAGGTCTTTATGTTAGTTTAATATGCATGAAAAAAGTTTTTACGACTCAATTTAATGCCCATATGCATCAAACTCTGGTTAAATACTGTGTTCATTTCTGACTGTGACTGACTAAATGAAAATTCCACTTCAATTTGCAAAGATACTTGAGCCAAGAACCAGCAGGCCACAAATTAGATGAACAAATATTGTGAGACACACTCAGAGGTGCAGTCACTAGGTCAAGACACCTGTGTCCATGTTTCATACAAGAGTCCTCTGGGGCACTCTGCCTAATTGGTTGGCTAATTGCATTGAAATAAAAAAGGCATCTGCTGCATTACAGAGTGTTGAATCTATAAAAGTAATCATGTCTCCAATCATGCGTTATCCATAACGGAGAAACTTGTATCTGTATCAAGACGCTATGGCACACAGTAGGAGAGGATGCTTGGGTAGATGATCTCTGTGCACAGTTTATAACTGTGTAGCTTGTGTGACCCTTGACAAGCACAAAGTATTGTGCCTCAACAAGTGGAGAGCTTTCCCTTTTTTTCAAACACATTATCCTTAACCTTGGTATATCCAGCTAAGGACTTAGTAAATCAGAATTTATTCCCTGGATCGTGTCAGAAAAGAAACACTAAAAGCAATGTTTTCCTCTCTGAGAAGTGTGTAAAAAATTCACGTGGTATTTAGTTAAAAGTGGCAGTGATATTGTAGTTGTTGTTCGACTCCTGAGGTGTTTGGTGCTGTTGTCAGATGTGCTTTGATGATTAATGGCTCCCTCATCGATCATAAGGCAAAGTAGACAGAGGCTGTGCACAAAAACATCACTCTCTGTCACTGAATATTGACTTTTACTCAATCATTTTCTTAATGAACGGGTGCTTATATACAACATTAGCTTCATATGTATCCCAGCTAAAACAGTAGATGCAGAGCTTGTCAGCTTAGTTCACTTTATTGATGGTTACCAAGCGCTTTCTAAAGCCATTCAAAGAGATTTTCCACTATTGATTTTTTGAGAACTTGTCAATAGTTTGCCAGCATGTTTCGATGATGCAGATCAATAAGAACTATTTATCTCAATGGAATTCAAATGAAAGTTGTTTGGAACTGATCTATTGCTATACTAAGTTTCAAGTTGTAAGAGAAAGTGGTTAAATTCAAGGGATTGCTTCTTTAAATTTTTACAACAGGAAGACGCCACCAAATTCTTAAAAAAAAAAATGTGGGACAACCCTTACAATGTTTCCAACAGCCACTTGCAGTAGAAATAAGCATCCACTTTGTAGTTTAAAAGTGTCTGATTCTGAGCTCAGTCTTTTACATACTATGAACCATATCTTAATCTATCTTTTTGTTCTTTTCTCCTCCAGTTACACTCCCCTCTGTCTCCTGCACCGGGGTTCGACGACCACATTCTGTCAGACAATGAGGTAAGTGTGTGTTAAACTCCCTTATTCCCCAAACTGCTGTCTCCTCTCCCGTGACAGCAGCACTTTATTCTGTGAATGCCGATGCTCCAAGCCCCAAAAGGATTTAAAAAACGAGTGGAGACTGGTAAAAGAGTACATCAGACAATACGCTATGAGGGAAAAACCTAGCGGGGGATCTTTTGGTACAAATGCATCAGACTGTTTTCTTTTTGTGTTCACATTCCTGTTATCTCAATACATGTAGTTTATAACAATTTTATACAAAATAAGGTCAACTCACGTGTTTCTTCTCTATCCTTCAGTCAGCAGCGTACTCTACAGTCAACAAAACAAACTGTGACGATGCTGTGAATGAGGACGACAAAGAGCACGACTACAGCAGCATCGCAGAGATCAAAGGTCTCGTCACGGCCTCTTCCTCCAGTGACCTCTATGCCACTGTCCGAGATATCTACGCCCAGCCAGAGGAGCCCCAGCCGGGGGAAGACCCCAACTTGGACAGCACGGATCACTGCTACGAAACCATCCGCATCCCAAAGACTGGTAGCTCGGATGACGACCACAGGGCTAGGCTGGGGGCAGATGGGTCAGACGCTGCCAAGGCAGAGCCTGACTACGAGAGTGTCGGAGAGTTAGGTCTGAGTCGGGAAACGTCCCGCCTCTGAGTTTTTCCCCTCATCGTCTTTAGCTGCGGCGCTTTGGGAGAAGCCTCCTCTCTTAACATCTGACAGACGCCACTGTAGTGCTTTGAACCTGCTACCAAGCATGCTTTTGGTGCATGACTTGGGGAAAATGGCGCACCACAGCATCCATCATCAATGCATGAGTGTCCTCTTTATGGCTTGGGTACGGTTTATCATATCTGAACTTTTAATTTATCAACAGCAGTGAATGTCATTGGTACTGGTAGGCCTAGTAGAAAAGGAACTGTAGTACCTCAGTCATTGGGCATTAATCGTGGATGAGTGCACTTTGAATCATCATTAAATTCCTCTTTTGTCTTTTTGACAGTGCGTATCATGGACACATTTAACAACACTTGATTGTGGAAAAAGATCAAATAGATAAAGTATCAAATAAATAAAAAATAGGGTTAGCTCAGTACACGATCAGTGCCTGTGATATAAAAAGAGACTAAGAATTCCGTGCCATAATGATGAAATCCATGCACTTACCGTACATATGAAGGAAACCTTGTTTGTATGCCCCTTCTGCAGCTGTTAGTGACTTTCTAGCTTCTTTTAGGTGACTCAGTGTCATGTTTTATTGAGGTGTCAGATGGTGTATTTCCAGCTAGTCTTTGTCAGGTTTGACAGCACCTCCACTGTGCATTCTCTGCTTGAAATTCCTGTGAATAGGTTCTAGGCACATAAAGCAAAAGCCAGTCTTATCTTTGACCAAATTGTTAGTTGAAACGATTGCATAGATTACGCCACCAAATAGAAATGAGAACTTTTTGACCGCTACATACACAATCTTTTTCTACTCTAGACTTTTCACTGCAAGAGACAAGGGAAGGAATGTGGTTTCACAGGAGCTTAAGGTCACAATACATTTTATAAGCATTCTTTTTGACATTTTACAGTCCATGTCAACATTATTTTGTGAAATTCATATTTATTTGAAGATGCATATTGTTGTGTAATTGTGAAATGTTACAGAGCATGTGTGTGAAAGACGAGTAAATAGGGTTTTCTAGAAGTTTCTAGCATTTGTATTAAGATACTAAATGAAAGTGAGTTGAGAAGTAAAGGTACGCTTTCCCCTGACTTATTGTTTGGAAAGAATACATTGTTTTTTTAAAAAAAAACATGATGAAAATATATTTTCTTTTTTTGTCATTTTGCATGGGTCAAAACAAATTCAAAAGAGGCGTAATGTGAAAAAAAAAAAAACTTGCATTATTAATATAAATCTATTGATTATTTATATATTTTTTGGTTGTCATGTTTTTTTGAGCATAGGCTACTCTTGGTACAGTATCCAGTCTTCAGTTGGCATCCCGGATGAATTTTAAAGCACAAGGTTTAATATCATGGTACTGCATTTGTATACTGCTTATCCAGCTACACCTCTGCACAATTTGAATATCTAATGCTTTTTAACGTACTAGTAGCACTCGAGAAAACCATATGTCTGTTTGTAGCTTGTACTGACGTCAGCCAACCAAGGCTTGTATATACTTGGAGCACTATTTTAACCAACTGTTACTTGCTGGAAGTTTTATGTAAGCTTTTAATTATTTGTACAATGTCCAGAGTGGTATCATTTTAAAACAAGTCTGTTTAGAGCACTGATGTATGTCTGCCTTGTTTGTTTGAAGGAAAACTGAAAACATGTTGTCCAATGTTGTCATATAGCTCTTTGAGTTCTGAGAAGAAGTAACCAATCAAATGTCAGAAATATGGTACAATGTTTTGGTACATGCATTTTAAGAAACAGTGAGTGTGGTACTTGTATTTAAAAAAAAACAAAAAAAAACTGAATGTGTCAATACTTTTTGATGTTTGTTATCAAATATAACAGGGCCAATGCTTTTCGCTGTTAATATCTCTTTTACGGTTACAGTATCTCCCATCTTTGCAGAAAAAATGGTGTCATCTGTTTCCACCCAGATCAAAATATGACCGCTTATCCAGCCTTAGCTCATTTTTCATTAGACATCAGACATTTAAAATGATGTAACTTCTCCCAGCAATGCTACAGTGAAAGAGGATTTTAAATGCAATCCGCAACCAGTATTTTATGAACGTAAACGGGTAAATGAAGCCCGTAATAAAAAATAAATGAAAAAAATCATTGTCATTTACACTCCCAAAAAATGAGCACATTGTTCCTACTAAGTGATGTGGCTGTATCAGGGTGGTGCCATCATTTAGATATAATGGTATTCACAGAGTGCTATAAATGACCTCTAAGGAAATTATCTGTCAAACACACACACCTTCAGGGAATTGGAGTGTGGTGGAGGTAGGGAGATGCTCCCTCGCTGCCTTTGATCACAGGGCAAAGCCTGTTTTAGAAGTTATGGTCACTCCACTCTGTCCATTCTCTGCATGTAAATATTTTATGACATGAATTGTTCTATTAAAATATATATAATAAATTGTGTCATTGTGTCTTTTTTATTCACTGTCGGCACTGTCCTGTATAAAGATTATAAGCTGCAAATCATTTTTGACATTAATAATGCTATTTGTCCACTGGTATATTCTGTCTGCTAAACTTGATTTATCACTAATTGAACGCTGATCTTTCTAATCAAAATGGAGATGTTTATCAGACATCTTTCTCTGTCTTTCTCTCTCAGAGAGCAACTACTTGAGTCACATTGTGAGATCACACTTTAGGTTTCTTATTTAGTACATGGTGCAGCTTACATGAGTGTTAGCCACCTGTGAGAGCTGTTATGTGTGGTGTTGAAATGAAGAGCACAGTAATAAAAAAACAATATGACTGCTGGCTTATTATTATCATTACCCTGTGGCATCAAATAGGCATCACAGTACTTCTTGCCATACTGATGTCACCATGAACAATTAGCATTTCCATACACAGTTGCATAATAATACCTCATCTATATTTAGTATTTGCACATGAAGCACTTTCTAGCATGGTTTCTATAACTTATCTGATGGGGCTGGCTAAGATTTGGCTCTTGCCTGGGCTGATAGCCTACCTGATGTTAGAGCACGTTCACCCCAGTGCCTTTGGTAGAACAAAACTGGCATGTTAAGTAATGACAACCTCATGAGGAATTAAATAACCTGTTGTGTTTACATTCACAAAAACAAGATCAGTGCAGTTCATTTTTTTTCATTTCAGAACCAGATCATAATAATTTAGAAGTCCCATGGCACCTGAAAAGTAGGCTACATGCGTTTAACAACTAGGTCATAGCATAAAGCCTGTCTGTCTGGTAAAAGTTTTCCTTTCCGTAGTCTTAATTAATTCCCATTTTTCACTCCTGCCATTACCCTTCCCTCTCGTTTCCTCTCCATCCTTGCGTCATTGTTTTGAATTGAGCATCCTCCCGGCTTGCATTACCTTCGGTTGGAGAAGGGGGAGCGGTGGGGGCTTGTGGAGGCGTGTGCTGCACCGACCAATTGCAGCCCGCCTTGGCCGCCGGACCGCACATGTTTACAGGCAGCATTCCGCCGGTAGAGGCTCTGCTCGGTCGGCGCCACGCGCGGACTGGAGCTCGAAGTAGCCGGAGCTGGAGTCACGTAACGGCTGTGTTTTCGACCGTTTTCAACATCTGAGGAAGCATGGAGATGTATAGGCCCGAGCGAAGTAAAAATAATTCGACGTATTTGCTTCCGTTCTTCGGTGTCTAAGTCGTCAATTCAAGGAGAAGCAGCAATTTTGTTTAATCGTGTACAAATGTCATTTCGGTTCCTGAAATAGCGGCTAGTCCGTGTTTTCCCGCGGCCCCCTGAGCTCGCAGGGAGCAGTGGGGAAAACAAACAGGTCGAACGGAGGAAGATTGGTAGCCGGTTGGATGTGGAGGTTGTTTAGCGGCGAATGAATCGTTTAGTGTTGTCGGCTTTTGTCGGGTGCTAAGTCAAAGTTTTCCTTCAGTTTTCGGTGCTTTTCAGTGCGGTGCATTAAGGACGCTGTTTGTGTTGAGTGTTCGCTTTCCGAGTATGTTGCCGCGTAGTCTACCCGCTTCGGTTTTGTGTTTTTCTCAACGTTGTTTACCGGTTATAATTCGACGTTTAATGATTTAAATTCACCGGGAAAAAACGGCCCTGAATTTGGTGAGACACTTTTAAACATGCATACAAGGCGTTTAGTGAAACGTTCGATCCTCGGCAGCCGCGTTTATGCGCCGAGTCCGACGGGGGACGGTGCCCCGGTGACAGGAGTGGTCCAGGCTGTCAAGCAGGAAAACAGAGACGTCTCGTCCGTAGGAACCCGGCGCAGCGTCTACACCGTGCTAATGCAGGACGGGAGCCTCAAGGAGTTCTCCGAGGAGGAGATAGCCGCGGGGTTCAACCACACTGCAGCCAAAGGACCGCTTAAGTCCAGCTTGAAGGTGTGTGTGTGTGTGTGTGTGTGTGTGTGTGTGTGTGTGTGTGTGTGTGTGTGTGTGTGTGTGTGTGTGTGTGTGTGTGTGTGTGTGTGTGTGTGTGTGTGTGTGTGTGTGTGTGAAAAGCGCCGCGGCAGGCAGCGCTTCACTGTTTTCATTGTGCGGTGTTTTGCGGCGTTTAAGCGCTTCCTTTACGGAGCGGATTTAACGGTGTCACCGCTGTCGCTGCTGCTGCCACTGATGTTAAATATAACCAGCTGGCACAAAACCAGAACCACCGAGAATAATAATAATGCAATTTAGGCTGTCATGACATTTGGCGACATCAGATATATGGGACAAAGGGCTTGGTAGGGCCTGCGCAATGTTTATGTGGGCTAGTGGGTGGGTAAGCCGATGCAAACAAACACGCTCTGACCGCAGTGTTTTGCCCATAGGCTCATGATTTATATATCACATTTAATACAGAAAAATGTGCCTTTGCCAATCAGGCCTTTAATTGCACATAGCATGTATTATAGTTTGGGCATTTTCATTGAAGATACAGCTTGTCACCCAGTTGAATATTGTATGGCTTTATGTGAACCCATTCTGCACAAGATCCAAGTATTGTCAACGGTTAAAATAGATACTGTGGGGTTCCTGTGACATTAGAAGCAGCAAAGTAAGTTTTGATGATGTCCAAATTTGTAGTCCTGATATGGGCCTAATTAGTAATGACCTAATTGCCTTCGTTTTCAACGTGTATGCTTTGGTGTCACATGGCCTCAGATAAAGACTGTGTAAGGAAGAGAAGCCAACCCTGCTCTTGGATGAAAACACTGTTTCTGGCATAAGGGAAGTGTGTGTGTTTGTGTTCGGTCCTTTTTATAGCAAGGGAGGGACTGAGTAATGCATGTGACCCAATAATGGCTTGTTTACGATCTGATTTTGATTTATTTTGATTGGTGTGGTTTTGTGCCTTCTTGCATTTATGTGCATGTTGTGCTTTTCATATGCTATTGATGAAATAATTTACAGGCTGTAGTCGTAAGAATTATTTCTGTAGCCGAAACTGAAATGTTTGGCTGCTGTTTGTTACCACACATGCTGGACTGTTTACATTTCCTTTATGCAAATGTTAGATATAGGGAGGGTGTACGTCAGATACAGCAGCAACACTCTGAACTGCTTGTAAACTTCAAATGAAGTTGCAAATGAATCTTTAAAACTTCACTCGCATTTCAAACCTTAAATAAGAGTAATGCAACAGCTCTTTATGGAGGGCTTTGAGTGATGGGAAATTGTAAACTTGGGTTCTCTTGTTTTGCATTTGCACATTTGTGTATGCTGTGCTGCACTCACAAAAGCTGTTGCACACAATACTGTTACAGTCACCGGTGCAGGCTGGAGTAGTGCAGCTGAGAGTGTAGCCCTTTCAGCTCCATGGTCAAGTCTCTTTCAGCACACAATTCCCACTGAGGTCGAAAACAAGCCATGAAATGAGGAGGTGTGTGTGTGTGTGTGTGTGTGTGTGTGTGTGTGTGTGTGTGTGTGTGTGTGTGTGTGTGTGTGTGTGTGTGTGTGTGTGTGTGTGTGTGTGTGTGTGTGTGTGTGGATTCACATTCACATCTGTGTTGCTTCTTGTGTGCATGGATGTGCTTTCTCTCCCATATGTGTATTTGTATGTTTGATGAGTTAGAGTTGACTTCTTAAAATGCTGGGAGTGGGGGTTGTTTGTGAGGGCATGCCACCCTGTTTTGAGCAGCAGCTGTACAGCCAACAAAGCAGGCACCCCCGGCTGGCAACAGGTGGCATGCTCCAAAGAATCTGGATGCTTGGCACATTGCCCGGTATGGCAAACGAATGCCCCCTGTTCTGGGGGTTGTGCAAATGTGTGTTGTGTGAGTAATGCTACACAGATCTCTAGCTGCTAACAAAGAGGCGTTTACTTTTTTTTGTTTTGCTGGGCGCTTTTGTTGTCCTAACTGTTGTTTGCGACGTTGATCGTACGTAGATGTGGGAGTCAATGAAGCAAGCTTGTTGACAGGAGCTGAGTGACTGACTCTTTGTTCTGAAGCGGTGATCCCTGGCAGGCGGACTGGCGTCGTCTGTCCTTATTGGTTGGCTGAGCAGCATCAGCATGAAGCACAGCCACCACAGGGTCAAGTCTGGAAGCTGCTGGTGATGATGTATGAGTAATCTTTTAGGGCAAAGTGTATGTGTGCTACGAACACAGGTTTAACACACACACATTGTTAATCTCTTTTTCTCAGTCTTGTTCTTATGTGTGTCCTTTTAAAAGTATTTATGTCTCTCATTGGCAAAAATACTCTAAAATGTAGTTGCATATTTCAGTTCTGCTTGCAGAATAACTTCTATTTCACCAAAAGAGTTTGGGCTGAATGAAAATATGTAGTTGCAATTTTTCTGACTATCAAGCATTATAACAAATTGACCTTGTTTTAACATTAAAACAGTCAGATAGAATAAGGCAATATTCTTATATAAAAAAAAGTAAATTTGTACATTAATTAGCAAGTATTTTTTTGTACCAGTTTAGCTAATATTTAGTCAAATATTACATTAGTAGAATACTTGATATTCTACATACCTTTTAGTAACAGTTCCACCTCGTCGTCAGTCCAAGAAAATAAATAATGGTCTTACTTTTTGCCATTATTATTTCTTCAAATATTTTCTGTGTTTTAAACGTATTCATCCATCAACCGCAAAGTAATGTTAGACACTCTGCTTCCTGTTTAAACCGGCACCAGCATGCCCAATGTATGCGAATGGTCATGTGAAATGCGGTTTGTCATGTTATTATGGACGGAGATAATTTCTGATACCGAACCTAAACGTGTGTGTGTGTGTGTGTGTGTGTGTGTGTGTGTGTGTGTGTGTGTGTGTGTGTGTGTGTGTGTGTGTGTGTGTGTGTGTGTTGTGTGTGTGTGTGTGTGTGTGTGTGTGTGGGCGAGAGAGAAGGAGTATAAGAAATAAAGAGAGGGGAGGTATGAGGGACACTCGGGATATTTGTTCTGTGTGCACAGTCACACACATACAGCTTTGACACATGCAACTCACAATTAATAACTGATTTGGCACGCTTTACAATTTTCTGGCGCCGTGAAATGCCATTATTCATAAGCCTGGTGAAAGGAAGGAATTGCTGTTGGTTTTATCCGAGGAGTGCGCTTGTCACACGCGCAACACCTAATCTTCCCCGAGCCAGTGTAATCCATCTTGTTGTTTTACTCAAGTCTGTGTTTTCACAGAGCGTGAGTGCACCACTGAGTGTTCAAGCGACCAGTCTGTATCATGAACGATACTCAATAATAATTTCTTCTGTTTTTTTTTACCTGATTAACCTAAATAAATTGTTGTTTGTGTGTTGGTGAGTGATTGACTATAGGGCGCTATTGCCTTTTCCATAGTCAACCCTAATTGTGTTACAGTGCTTTGAGATAATGATCTACTGTAGCTCACACACACACACACACACACACACACACACACACACACACACACACACTGTAGACACACACTGTAGACACACATACACTGACCTGCATGTCCTACTCCTCAACGCTCCATGTGTGTTTCACTCTGGCTCTGGCTTTTTCTCTTGTCTGTTTCTAAGAGCCTGATGGCTTTAGTTACCTACAGAGGTGCGTGTGCGTGTGCGTAGGTGCATGCAGGTATTCATGTGCCGAAGCATGCCATTCGTTGCTGTTGTGTAAGAGAAGAGATGATGTTGGGCTGTTTTTTTTTAAATGCTACAGGTGGGCGTTTTCAGATAGGAGAAATGCTATTTTGTGGTTGTCTGTGTGTCAGTGAGTCTATGCATATATCTGCATTTAGAGAACATTAGTAAGTAAGTAAGTAAGTAAGACCATGACAATAGCATGTATGAAAAAAAAAAAAAAATAAAAAAAAGCCCACATAACGAGATGTTTTCACCTAACCTGTCATTTACGTCCCTTTTTATCCTCAATGTATGAAAATCCACATTTAAAATACTCCGGGTCATATTTGCGCTTCGCCACCTTGCTTCCGAACATCAACACAAACTTAAAGTGAATGTTAATCAAATGATGGTTACCATGGCTACGCTACCGCTAGACTGCTGCACACTGCATGTCCGTCAAAATATTTTTTTGTTCAAAATAAAAGACGAGTTCAAAATCAGATGCGCATTATGTATTCTTTATTTATTTATTGCATCAACATTTCTCATGGCGTACTCCTATATTGGCATTGTTACTAACTTGCGTACATGGTTCTCTACCTAAGCACTGACTTCATTTTCTTTGCATCCCTCTACAGCAGAGCTCCAGTAACGGAGCTCCAGAGAGCCATAAGGTGGAAGGCGGCCCCCTTAGCCCAGAGGCAGTGGAGGAACAGCGGGTGGCGGACGGCAAGCGGGTTGGCCGGGACCCCGACACCCGATCAGTGTCTCTGCTAGAGCAGAAACGCAAAGTGGTCTCCTCCAGCATCGATGTTCCTCACGCCAGGTAGGACTGTGTGTGTGTGTGTGTGTGTGTGTGTGTGTGTGTGTGTGTGTGTGTTTGCATGTGCATGCCAGTTCTTCGACAGTGAGAGTCTGATTCCTGTCTTAGAGAGAGTTTGGCTTGGGTTCGTGCATGCAAAGTTCATTAAAGGTTTATGACATAGATATGTCATCTCATAAATAGGACAAAGTTAAAATGGGCTGAAATCCCATTTTTTCCATGTTACTACTTTTCAGACCACTAAATGCAATGTTATTCCATTACATATATTTTATTATATTCCGTCATACATGTCACACTGCACATCAATGGTGTTTGTATGTTGGAATGTATGTATTGTTAGTCCTGTATCAAAATTGAGTTAGTCCAAGATTTCATCCTTGTCCTAAATATTGAAGGGTTGTGTGCAAAATGTCATTTTTTTTTTGGAAGAATCCCATGCTGTTGCCTTAACTTGCTGAAGCAATTATGGTTATAGTTATTTAAATGGCATGCCTCTGGTGGTTTCCCAACTTGAAAATATGGTGCAACACTGACTCAAGGGCATGAGAGTTAGTCAACTAACATAGTAAATTGCATCGTTACCCTCTTTCATGTCTTTCCTGCTCCGTAGCAAAGACAGTTAGACATACAGTAGCCTTATAGCCAAAATAGACATGAGAAGAAATATGCTTTAAATTTGTGTGGGAAAACAGCTATTGCTTTCTTGCAACACAGAGCCCAATACAAATGAAAACAGTTATGTTGATGCATGAGCTGTTCCCTCACACATTTAGTGACTCTCTTTACAACATACACACACGCAAAACAAATATTGTTTTAAAATGGTCAGCATAATACACCACTGAAGCTGGTCCACAATAGGGCAATTAAACATTAATAGGCAGTAGTCCATGGCAGCGAAGAGCCATCTAATAAAAGAAACAACACTCTTTCACTATTAAATGTGAAACACTAATACCTTGTAAAGCACCGTGCTGTTATCGAACCTCACTCCCCATTACTTGTCCTCATGCTGCTGGAGGAGCTCAATCAATGGCAACTTGCTGAAAAGTACAGTAAAAGTCTGAGCACCTTTTTATTACTGCAGTGCATCCTGAGCCCAGCTTTAAATGTAATAGTTATTTGCTGATGAACCATTGATTTGGTTTTCTCTTGTCGCCCACTAAGAAGAAGAATCTCTTTTTAAATTGAATCTATCACATGGATTAGACAAACATTTTACACCACTTCCAGTCTAATTACCCCTTGCATAGGATTTGCCATAACATTGATATTTATATGGTTATTGTGGAATGGCTTATTGATCATCTCACTGCCCTTGCACAAGTTCAGCATGTTGCCTCAGCTCAGGGACGATCACTTTATAAACCGAGTTCCTGTATATCCTCTTAATGAGACCACCTGACAACATCCCCTCAACATACAATAATCCTGATATAATGGTTAAGAGAAACCACAACCTGTAAAAAAAGCATCACATATTTCTATTTGTTAGTGTGGACACACACAGAATTTCAATAACACACCCAAGTTATCTCTCTAGCCAAAATTCCAACAGCAATGTGCCAGAGTATGTTGTATTTTTTTATTTTGCCTGTCCAGGCATTTGTGAAGCATCATTAATGTGAGAATTGCCAGCCAAACACACCCACATAAGTAGAAACAACCAGAGACAAAAGTTTGGTTTGCTTTTGGATGGTTTTCTTGTATCTTTATTACGTATCAGCATGATGAAAAAATATCCAAAGCCTTTGGAAAATTCAGTGTTGTGGCATATGTATTATGAGTTTTTATTATGTGTTTCAATAGTGTGCTCTGCCAACACAAGCTGAGCTTTTTCTGTTCCTCTCTACCTGAGGAATTTTGTCCTCTCCTGCCCGGTAAGAAAGAAAGCTATTTAAAGGCTGTGTGTAGAGAGGAGGCCCTTGGAATAATCAAAGACATATTTTGTGTGCTCTCAATGCATTACATCTGCAAATGGTACAACTATACCTGTCTTTATCCGAGTTTATAAGTGTGCCCCATGACCTAGTTTCAGTAACTGAGGTTAAAAAAAATGCGTGTTTTAAGGTTTCTGTAGAAATAAGGAACTCTGTTATTACCTGTATTCAGCCAGTTCATCCCTTCCTAATGTCATAGGCTTTTTATGTGTTAATGAAAAGTCTGATTTCTAGCCATCAGCACAGACTAGACATCTAATTATTTTGTGTGTAGCACTTCAAAGCCTGGTACTCAAAATCCAACGATCTATTGTGCTTGTCATGTGCTAAATCAAACCAACTGCAAAACCAGAGTTAAAAGAAAATCAATTTCAGTCCAATTTGTAAAGTGTGCTCACGCAATCAAGAACATGGAAAGTTCATTCTTGCCACATTTTAACAGCACGTATGACCCCTTCTTTCTCAGATATCCCTATAGTGACCTCATCAGTGCACAGCACCATTATTGCCTTAGGATTAAGATCCATGGCTCTTATCCTCTGCACACCTGCGACCAATTTTCATCCCTGCTCTGGCACTGGGGAAGAAATGGTGTCGCCACGGACCGCAAAGTAACATTTATCTTTAATAGAGACAAGGAGGGAGAAAGGAGGAGGGAGGAGGCTTGGAGGGATGGTGGAAAGGGGACGAGGTAGTAACGAGGTAAGAGGGTGAAGGAAATGTATGTGTGGAGAGGAGGACAAAAGGGTAAAGGAGTTGGATTGAGCATGTGTATGAGTGTGTAGCTGTGAGGATAACAGTAAAAGAGGGAACAGAGAGAGAATGCCTGAGGATTTCCCCCCCCTCCCCTCCTAATTCTCCAGAGAAGTCTGACCTTGAGGTTGTTAATTGCACTCTCAAAAGTTCTCTCTCTGCTGGTGATTTACCAAGAAAATGTATGGCTGTTTGATGGCTCTCCAGGTCCCTTGGAACCCAGATACAATAGGTATCCTACCTCACTGGGAGTCACTGAAGTACCCCAATGCCTTGCCTGCAATCATTGGGAAAATAGAGGGAAAATGACAATGTGCCATATACAGTAGACGTTAGACCTCAGGGGTTTTCAGTAGCTACATTTATTTTGTTCTGTCTGTCGGCCCAGCTCTGATTACTCTATCGAGTAGCCTCCTTCATCGTATTTGTTCACAGCACATTTACTTCACCCGCATTTTGTCAGATCTTGGTCCAAAAATCAATAGGTGTCATTCCATGATTGACCTATTTTCTACATTGCCCCAACTCCCAAATGTCCAAAGAAATGTTTTCCATTATGAAATTATATTAAATGTGCTGTGTCTCAAAATAAAGAGGCAGGAATTGCTTGCTGTGGCAGATTTCTGATTTGTTTACGCCATATTTATTGTCTGATTCTCTCTTTTCAGACATCTCTACTCATTGTCAGACTGTGGTTTTAGCCAGCTGCTGGGCCTTCTCCTTCCTCCAACAGCTTATGTTTTCTCTATGCAGGAAATGGTCGATTGTAACAAGAGCTGGTGGGGGCAGACCAGTGGAAACAAATGACTTGGCTTTTGACAAAATGCATTCTGGGGACTAATTGCTAGCAGGGGAAGTGAAGTAAAACCTTAATTGAAGGGGGAATGAAGAGAGGGAGTGCTCTGCTTATTATTGCAAAACCCAAAAAGAACAGATCTGAGAGTTTAAATCTACTCCTCTTTAGACCGCAAGCAGTCAGCAATCTCTTTCTAGCATGAAGCATGGTTACTCATATTTCTGAAAATAACTGGACCCCTTGCTGGTCCTCTATGATGTTGTGTCTTCTGTTTTTTGATAGCCAAGTCCTACACAATGCTCACATTTAATCTGATATATGGTAATGGATGACCATTCCATGTAGCTGTAGATTAAAGCTGGTGGGGCTGACTTCAAAACCCAATTTAATGCCAAAAGAAACTGTTTGTTATTGTTGATCAGTGTATTTTAAGAGCAGCCAGTTCATTGTGCTAAGCCAACCATGTGTTCCACACTCGGGGCCTGGTGCATCAGCCAACTCAGACATGGAACAGGTCCAAAGACTTCCCATCCTGAGCAAAAAGGGCCCAAAGGGACTGTCAAATTATCGTTTGTCTTTTGATAAAGCCGCATTGGCTTCATAATCCACTTGTTTTTCCTCTGCTCGTTGTTTTGTTTGTCCTTGTGGTCGTTTTTACCTTTATGGAACACTGTTAAATTTGCACAATGTGTTTGGTTTGTGGCGAAGGAGGGAGTTGAAGTTCCCGAAATGAGAGAAAGGAGGGGAGGAGGGAGGATGGGGGCGTGTGCATGAGAGCATTGTGGGTTCTCCAGAGAGTGAGTGACAAAAAGAGAGAGAGAGGAGTGATGGAAAGAGTGAAAGTGATGCTCAGCTTTTGCCAAAGTTAACAGTTTTCCTTGTTTCGATGCCAGTGGAGTTTAGAAAGCATGCGATTACCATCTGAAAAGACAGCTCTCTTGATCTCTCTCTTTCTCCCTCTCATTCACTGTCTCACTCTCCCAGACTCAATGCACTATTATCTGATTGAACACTGAGGGTTTTCCTGCAACAATTTACTTGACCAAACCAAGTGTGTCGAATCCAGTATTCTCAGATCGGCCTAACTACACACAGCTAAAAATACCAAACAGAAATGGGCTTGTATTTATATAAAGAGGACTTTGCCCAACATGTGTAATAGAGGGTTCTTGTTTTTGAGCCACTATTATGGTTCCCAAAATTCCAAACGTTGTGGGATTTGTCACAATGACAACTTAAGCAGGCACAGTTTTCTGAGGGAAATGGATTTGTATACATTCTTATAAGAACAATTGCAAACAAATGGTTTTAAAACAAACGAAAACACCACACGTGGTTGCAGTGTGTATGCAGGCTACCTAGTAGAACTTTTCTTAATTATTTACAGTGTTAATGTGGCCTTCCAAAACACTGTTTGTCTGTGTTGTAGTGTGCAAAACCTGAATAGTGACTAGAAACTAAATAGTAACTAGTGACTACATTCTTTTCTAAACAATTATACAAAGCACTTTGCAAAGTGGTAAATAAAGCCAAATAACAGTTAAAGTGAACGCTAGAAACTAAATCAATAAAGATGGATCTTAAGTTTAAAGAATGATTTAAATAAATGAACATATTTAGCCAGCTTGAGCTCAGCTCAACAGGTTGTTTTATTGTCTAGGAAACCTGATGGGAAAAGCCTGATGTTGTTTTTAATGTCGGCTTAAGAACAGCCAGAAGGGACCAACCCGGTGTCCTGAGCCAGGCTCATATGAGCTTAAAATGTCTGTGATCATATTTTGGTACCAGGTGCATTCATGTTGTTGTAAAGCAAGGGTCTTCAACAAGTAGGTCGCGAGCAGGTTTCCAATAGCTCGCAAATAGGTTGACAAACTGAGACACAAAATTAACACGATATCAAAAGTGAGGTAGCTAACTTTGTGGGCCATAGAAGTGTAAAGTGGTTATGTTTTCTTGGACCCTGATGGGAACATATGCAGTGATATAGCTAACTATGTGGGAAGAAGTGTAAAATAGTCGTGAACCTTGACATGAAGTTAAGATTTTTCATAAGCTTTGGGTATTGCAATTTTATACGTGTAAGCTTCATTTAGCTTATGAGATGAAGAGAGGTTGGAGACCTCTGTTGTAAAGTCAATTCTGAGAGTATCTGGTAACCAGTGAAAACATGCTGAAATCAGAGTGATGTGATCTCATTTTAGTCAGGGTTACACATGTGCACCGTTGTAATATCAGATCCATTCTTTAACCTCCCCCTTTCCATATTTAGTGTGTCAGTATAATACAATTTAGTATAATGGGACAAAATGAGATTGTGAGATGCACAGGAGAAAACCAGATGAGACAAAGATTTTCTGGCATGAAGGATTTTTTCATTAAACACTGGCCTATGTGAATAATTTAAATATCATATCAATTTGTATTGACTCTTTCTATCTCTACTTTATCTCTCTGTTTAACAGGATTCATAACAGTTGATTGTACTAAACCTCAGATACAATTGTTTGGTATTCATGGGCCCACCCCACCACGCTGTTAACTAAGCTTTAGATGTATTGCACATAGACTAATCAAAGACAAATCCCTCACTCTTTGTCAATATCCACGGCACACTGGTGAGAGCCGCATCCAGTTGGTCTGCGCTGGCTCGTTCGACATGTTCTGGCTCCTGAGAAAACGACCACCTGTGATGCCGCAGGAGTGGAATTGTGAGTTTACATTTATATGCAAATTGGCTCTTTAATTAAGCGTGCTGAATATTGGTGAGTTTGAGTGGGGGAACGGTTAGCCATGGATTAGTAGACGGTCGGCCTAAATTCACTGCTATCTTTTGCCAAAGCACTGGACCGTAGTAAGCATGTGTAGGCAATGTGTGTGTGTTATCTCAATGCAGGATTTACATTCACTTTAACAGCAAAAGACTTCAGAACCATTTTGTTCATTGGTGTACACTTGACATGCTAATTACAACATCAGTTATTGAAAATAGAAAGATTGTACCATTTTTGACATTGTGCATACATTTCAAATTAAATCCACAGTTTTTTCTAAACAACGTATTTGACACCCTAGTGTCAACAAAAAGTTGTATACTTATTACTTCGACGCTAGCAGTGGAATAGACACATCATGTGTAACATTCATTTTGAAACCATCAGCAAAAATCTATTTGCAGTTATTGATGTCGTAAATAAACATAATGCTGCTTCTTTGGAGATTGAACACTCTTTATTGCTGTCAAGGGAGCGTGACAAAATGTGTTGGCCTGACAGCATCGATGGCATTAATCAACAGATGAATCAATCTAAAGCCTCACAGAAAATGTCACTAGTATGCTAATTTGTCTACATCAATGCTGTTGTATCTGTATGGTAGTTTTGTGTTCACTTATTCCCTGCCTGCTTTCTATAATACAGTGCATGGCCTCAAAGCCAATGTGTATGTGACAGTGGGCTCTGTGGGCCCTCTGCTGCTTTCGATCTAATCCATAGTCCCCGGGCTTTAATGGACTGATAGCACAGAGTGCTACAGGAAAACAAAAAAGCTCTAATTGACTCTATCGACAAATGTGCATTATGGTCATCTATGGTGTATATAAGAGATGGTACTAATTGACGATAGTGTCAAGTGTCACACATCGAGTCCAGACAGAAGCACTAATGAGGAGGTGAAATTAGTGAACTGAACATCCATTCTCTTAAGTATAAAGTGAGAATATTACCCAAACTGGGCAGTTTAATCAGCAGGTACTGGGTTAAGTCAGCTCCTAAAATGATGAGGAAATGTGTAAAAATCATTTAAGAATTAAATTTAGAAGGTTCCGCCTATTATCGCACAGTTAAACTAAGAAGTACAGTGCCTGAAAACATCCAATACCCGTTTGGCACTAGCATACAGAATGATGTTCTGTTATTTGTGTGAAATCTGAACATAACTCAAATGATCTTAATTCAATAGGCGCAGACAACAACATCTTTGACTGCAAATGTTTGAACATTACCATATTGTCTAGTATTTTTATTTATGTGCTGACAGAAGTGCATGTAGATTATTGTTTGAAAGAAGTAAATGTATTTGATCACTTGTGTTCTATGTTTTTCTATTATTAGTATTAAATTGAAGTCCATTAACTTTTTGTATTTTTTTTTACCTAATAGCCAACTATATTATGTGTATTTTGCTTTTAGGAGTTTTTCATTTTTTGTGCTTGTTGTAAGAACAAAGTAGAAAAACACAAAACTGCACATGAAAAATAATCTTGAGTACAGAATGTACAGCATAGAGATTGCAAGTTGATTAATAGTGAACCTCCTGCCATAACTAAGTATTAACATTGCTGTACTGACCCTGGCAAAGTTTTGGTTTGGGGCAAAGACATTGTGACACATCGGGGGAGGAGGGGGGGAGGAACGACTTGCTTCTCAAGTGTAACCTATTAAAAAACAAACCCAGCCCTGCAGAACTACCTCCTCCCCACATTATTTCTAATTATGGCCATCAATTTTGAAGCTCCATTGACCTGACTGTTTTGAATTATTGATATCTGTCAGGCTGACAGGCTTTATTAATTAAAATGGAGATGTACTAATTAAGAGCACGGCATGAGGGTGTCATAATTGTAGCACCATTTTAATTTGAGTGTCGCTCATCAATTTTATCGCTGTGTAGCAGAGTGGCCGCGGCATGACTGAGGGGTGGGCGACGGTACGGGGGAGGTGCCCTCATTTGACATGTGCGTGTGTGCGATTGTGTATGTGTGTTTCGGTATACGTGCATTATCATTTGATACCACTCCCACTTACTCACTTTTCAGATTATCAGGACTGCCTGCTTTAAGGACCGAATGTTATAAAGACTTCCTTTCTTTGTTCATAACAGTTTGCTTGATAAGAACATTAATTATTCTTTGTCATAATTCAAGGGGCAAATTCAATTCAAAGACAGGCCATCCAACAACACAACATATCAGTTCCTCCCAAGAGCTGCTTGCCACATTTGTAATGTGGGGGCCACTTAAATGTACGTTTAATTAATTGAGACTCTCAATCTATTTTTTTTTTTCCAAAGGAGTGACCTAAACAGCAAATTTGTGTGCTTTTGTAACTTGTCATAGTCTAATGCAGACACACATTTTAAAAGGGAACAATGTGATTCATCTCAAAGGGTCCCCTAGATGAGAGTTTGTCTTAAGGACTTGGAACGAAACATGGAAAAATGCTGTGAAGCTCTGTGACTGTCAAATAGTTTAGTGTGGCTTGTTCAGTGTGGTTCAGTACATCTGTTTATTAAAGGTCCCATGGCATGAAAATTTCACTTTGAGTTTTTTATTCTTGTATTTACCTTAAATCCTCAAAACGCCCTTCATCATTATCAAAAGAACCTATGTTGAAAGCATACAAGTAAACCGAGTCATGCTGTAAAATGTTTAAAGATACACTTTTAAAGCATATTCCTGTACAATTTAGAGTCATAACCACAGAAAGCTTAGTGTTGTAACCAGTTTGTAGACTAAACCTTCATATGATCCTAACTTGTGTTATGAATCAAAGGCGTGATGCCTGCACTACTGTTAATTCCCAGATGTGGTTTGAATCCACCTTCTGGACCAACAGATGTAAAAAAAGATATTTACACCACGGGACAGGCTATAATGTGTTTAGCATGGTGGCATGTAATTTCACCTCCAAGAGAGCAGAAAGATCATTTTTCACACAAGCGGCAATCATACATACTTAAAGTGGTGATACTGTGACATGCGTTAAAGGACCTTTCAGTACAGATCTGCTTAATTCACTGGTTTTTTTTTTTGCCAGAATTATGTTTAATGACATGAATAACAACTAGCCTACAAGAACGCTATTTGACATGCAGCATCTCAACAGTTGGCATTTCTCTGAATTCTGCTCTGCACTGTTGAGTCCAATACACAGTTAAATAAGGCAGACATTTAGTGAAAACTATCCCACAGATGTCTTTCTCCACATCCTTATTTTGTGAGGAGGGAGCGATAAAGTTAATTGAAAGCTAGCCATTGGTTAGTCTGACATCTAACAGCCATCTGCTGGGGCCGAGCTGCAATGCTTTTTTTCCTGAATAGGACAACAGTAGAATATCCTTTTACTTCATAATCCAATAAGAGGGCTCTGTGGTCTTTGGTGTTTCCAGTAAGCTCTAATGCGGCGAGTAGGCAGCAGACCAGAACTGTAAATAAGAGACATGGCACTTTCCAAAAGGAAAAATTTAAAAGGTAATCCATCATCTGTTGGGTTTCCAGCTCACGCATTTGGCCACATATAAAAAAGAAACCAAGATGACCGCAATTTCCCATCCTTTAGTTGTATTGAAGCATGTAGCTTAATATTAAAAAAAGTGAAATACATACTCCTCTCATCCATCCTACAATCTTTTGATCCCTGATGTATTTGTTTCTTTGGCTTTTGTGACTTTCCCTCCGGAATCACCATGACATTTGAAAGCCTCGAGATGAATAGTACCTCCTTTTGTAGACCTCAGCTGCTTCATAAAAGTACCCAATCGTAATTGGCTCTTAACACACACCATCCAACCTTTCAAATGAGATAAAGCTTAGGTTGTTGTATCTCTTCTCTGTGGGTTTCTAGTTAATGTTCTCTATCTTTCTATCTTTCTTTTACACACACACACACACACACACACACAAAAAAAAAAAAAAAAAAAAAAAAAAAAAAAAAAAAAAAAAAAAAAAAAAAAAAAAAAAAAAAAAAAAAAAAAAAAAAAAAAAAAAAAAAAAAAAATTTTTTTTTTTTTTTTTTTTTTTGCTGTCCTTCTTCTTTCATTTCATTCGGTTTCCATTCCTTTTACATTTCTCTCTTCAATTGTTTTCATCTATTCTGCGCTTCAGTTGTCCATTCTCGTGAAAGGGGCAGTGGTACTTTTATCTCTGGGGGTTGATAAAGTGTGTGTGTGCCTTTGTGTGTGGGTGTACACAGGAATTCAGAAGACAGCTGGTACAGTTGCCCTCTCAACCCCCATTTGGATAGGTTGTTTGAACCATCTCGTTTTCCTCAACACACACACACACACCACCCCTATCAGAGAGTTCTTAATATCAACAAGGCAGCAGTTTGTCTGAACTATAGATTTGTCACCTCCCTCCTCCCCCTTTGTCCTATCTCTCGCTGTAAACAACGCAAGCCAATGGCTTCGGTCACGTGAGCCACCAGCATCTGCTGGCGAGGTTGTTATTGTTTTGATTTGGGTTCCACATGTGAGCAGCTGTGTGTGTGCAATCATTTTAGGGGTTTAAGTCGGGTGGGACTCGGATGTTCTGCCAAACTCAAAGGCTGTCTGCAGAACTTTATGTGTATTTTTGCATGTGTGCCTAGGACTACATCCACACTACTACATTTTCTTTAAACAATGAATATCTTTGTGTGTGTGCGTGCGTGTTATGATAGCTTTGGCATCATTACCTCACTATGAGCTGAAAATGGATGTGTTTACCAGGAGCTTCTCTTTCTCTCTCTTAAAGATCCCTTTCTTATTTTCTCTCTTGGAGGCTTTCTAGGCTCACAGCGCACACACTCACACACACACACACACACACACACACACACACACACACACACACACACACACACACACACACACACACACACACACACACACACACATACACATACAAATCGTGTTACACAGCCATACCCCTCCATATAGCATGCATAATTCATGACCTCCCATTGACATCTATGTAAACATGGGTGTTTTCCTCAGCTGATCTGTAGTTGGTCTTTGTCAGGGTTGGGTGAGTAAAATACTGTGTGTGTCTGACTTTGAAATATATCATAAACCGTTCATCCAATCTACTTCACACTTGGTTTCCTGGGTACCCAATGAACTTGGGGTTTGTGCAGTTTGGACAGCATTGGATATTTTTTTTATTTAATGTTGCTTTAAAAAAATTTCCCTTCGTTCTCCCTTCCTGTCCTTTTTCTCTCTTTCTCTCTCTCCCACTTGCTTTCACCTCCCTTGACATGCTGTATTCTACCTTGCTCGCCCCATCTCTACTTTCCCGCTTATTTCCCCCTTCGTTCTCCCACGATCTGTCTCTGCCACCCTCCCACACTGTAACCCTCCTTCTCTTCCTTTGTCTCCTGTCTCTGCTGCCTGCTTTCTGTGTGTGTGTATGTGGCTGTTTTTCCTCTGACTGACAGAGAGAGATGTTACAGCTGTTGAGCTGTGTCCTGTCGCTGTATAATAGGTAGTGTGGCTAACTTACACTAGCATATGAAGTCAGTAGCGACCACCACAGTGAGGCAAGTACATGTTGTTTATCTGAGCTTTCTCTGACAAACAACTGTGTTGAATTTTGACACTAAAGCATTCTCAAAATTTGAAATCTGCCTGCACACTCAGATTCCACTACAGTCTAATTTCTTCCAGTTGGTTTTCACAAGGGAAATTTAGTTATTTAGAAAATAGCTGTAATTAATAATATACACTGAAATTAACGTGCAGTTTGCTGAACATGCATACAGATTCCATACCCACACCCACACATTTCCAATTATGTATGCAAATATGCTAATCATTTTCAGTAGGAAGGGTTAATGATTAATGATGGGTGCACAATCACACATTTACAAATGATTATGATATCACACGCAGATAGACAGCATAGAAGCGCCCCCGACTCAGTTGTGTTTCATATTATTTACAGTCCAAGTTTGTTACTTTTTGAATGCAGGTGAAAGCGTGTAGCATTGACCAACATCCTAGTGACATTTGGCACTCACGTACATCAATCTGTTGCCTCGCCTGTGGCTGCTCGTGGTAGCGCTGAAGATGTAAGTGGCATACTGACACACAAGTGGTGGGAGTGCAACACATATTTATGTAGCTTGAGGGTTTTACTTTGTGCACTTTCCTGTTGTGTTGTTATTTCTGTTCTATTAAAAAATCCTTGTGTAGGTTGAAATTGGCAGGTGAGTGAACAGGTAGGTAATTACATAGAGCAGGGATCTTCAACAGGGGGTCCGGGACCCCCAGGGGGTCCTCAGAGTCACTCCAGGAGGGCCTCCAAATTATTGTTAATTTTTGAAAGTTTTTTCAAAAATTAAAAAGTCTTAACATGATTTCAACATATTATTAGCAAATATAAATCCCCACTGACGGTAGGCTTACTGGCCAATAGGTAATGTAGTCACTAAGGTAGCCATCCACAGATACAGTTCATCCCAAAGGATTGACTGTTTCACATTTGTTTCACATTTTAGGGTTAAAAATTAAAACATGATTTATAAAATCATGCCAAAAATTGTTAGGCTATTTAAATAGCTTAGTATTCTATGCAGAAAAGGTATCTATAAATGCTTTAGGCTGCCCTAAAAGTTATTGTAGGACCAGATTAATATGCAACTTCATTTTATACAATATTTGTAGTAGGTTGTCCCTGATCCGTCTCTATTTCAGTTAAGGGGTCCTTGGCTTAAAAAACGTTGAAGACCCCTGACATAGAGCAATGCGTTCTCGTATTTAAAAGAACGACTAAGACTTAAACACAAAATAGCCCCTAGAGGTGTAAATAAGTCCTTGTCCATCACTGAACATTATACCATTATCTATGTTGTTCTGTGAGGAAACTTCTCCTCTGTCTGGCTGTCAGCCTGCTGATTCACTAATAACTTTGAAATAAGCAAGCCATGCTACAAAAAATAAGGCCGGGGGTAGGGGAGACATCTGGTTTCTGACATGCTGCATGTAGGCATGAATTTACAGTAACAGGGTTACTGCAATGCATGTATACACACTGTTAGTTGCCTTTACCCTGCACTCACAGCAACTAATCCTGTGAAGGAGTGAGCTTTGTGCTTCTTTTCCCAAGGTGTCACATTTTATGGAGTACCTCTTTTCAGGCTGCATACAGGCAGCCTTCACTACCCAATTGGTAGGGCTTGCCTTGTAGGAGGCAATATGTCCTAAAAATGATGCCATAATTTATATAAACTAAAGCTTAGACAGTGCTATTTATACAAGAATTAATAGTGTCTGCAAAAATAATTGGTTTTACATAGTTACCTTTTAGAAAGCATATACTGTAACTGTTTGTCTTGTATGGATGCATCAGTAGAGATCTACTGTTTGTGGAGTAATGGAACGAAGGAGTCTTTGTGTGGACTTGTTGACATGGTTGAGCGGGAAGAAGGAAGGGATGGGCTCTCTGTCTCTCTTTTTGTTTCTCCACCTCCCTCTCTTGTCTCTTTCTTGGTGTTTTCTTTTTTCTGTCATGGCTGTCTCTTCATCCTCGGTGTCACATCCTCATACCACACAGCAGTAAATTAATCAGAGATTATTCTCGCCTGATGAAGACCTTCCCCCAAAACCTTCCTCTCTCTCCCTCTGTCACTCCCCCTTCTTGTCTCTCTGTCATTATTTTCCAGCACCAAGGAAAGACTCACCATAAAGGTCATCCAAACATGCTTTTGACTTGTATTGATTATCTGACCACTGAGTGATTCTCTGTCCTTTACCAAAAACTATTAAGGTCCCGATGGGCAAGGCACGTACTGGCTGCTTCTCCAATGTGGCTACAATCTTTAACAACTGTAGTTGTACAGTAGGTGTGACATTGTCTCACTCTTCAGTGTGAAGAAGGGCATTGCTGTAAAACCACATCTTAGTTCACTTTTCCTGCTCAAGTTGAGGTTATCAATCGCATACATAACGGATCAAATCGGGAGGAAGAGGAAGAGAGGAAGAATGAGAAGGGGATAGAGGGGGTGAGAGTAAAGGGGGAGGGGTGTCAGTAAAAGGCCTTTAGGTAAATGTTGAAGTGGCGGGCAGATCCTTTGTCTTGCCTTGAGGCTATCTGAGGCGATTGGACCAGCTGATAGGCCTTTTATAATGCCCTCCATCAGCTCAATCTCCTGGGCTTTTATGAGCACCTTAAGCAAACACACACACACACTCACATGCACACTGACACACAGCTTCCCCAGCCCCCACTCCCTTCGAGGTGTAATTGGGAAAGAGGCCCCTTCCTCCTGTGTGTGGATCGCTCTCCTGGGAGATGAAGGGCTGGAGTTGTGTTTGGAAGTGTGTGTGTCTGTCTGCGCCCGCTTGTGGTTACAGTCAAGGTGTTTATAATCAAGCTCAGCGGTGATAAACGTGTACTTGTGTCGATTTATGTCTTTGTGGTTTATGGCTCTTATTGTGTGTGTGTGTGTGTGTGTGTGTGTGTGTGTGTGTGTGTGTGTGTGTGTGTGTGTGTGTGTCCAGGGGGCAGGTAGAGAGAAAAGAGCACTCAGGGGTAACTCGTGCTGCTCTTATGACCCCCATTATCACTACTGCATTTGCCACTAAACACTAATGAACACTAGGGCTGTCCTCGACTAAAGAAATTCTTAGTCGACTAACACTTATACAGTTTTGTCGACTAATCGATTAGTTGATTTAATTGACAGAGCTGTGCGCTTAGAGAGGTGGTTAAGACTAGAAAAGCACAATATAAATGTAGTTAATTAACCATCTGTAAAAGTGAGTTTCTCCACAATTAATCCTGCAAAAGCACCACTTTAAATCTTGTGCTTACCATAAATGTGCTCATAAGTTTCTTGGAAATGAGTAATTAAGCATGAATAAGCATAAAAAATGACTTATCAACTAAAGAAATCTTAGTCGACTAAGACCAAAACGACCGATTAGTCGACTAATCGACTAAGAGGTGGCAGCCCTAATGAACACATAAACACAAACACACACACGCTGATGAGGTGAAAGGTAGCTGGAGGAGCAACTTCCCCCAATCCTTGAAGGAAGGCAGGGAAAAGAGGGGAAATGAGGAGATGGACGGAGGAGATCTTTGATTAAAGATGATTACTCCTTCTCAGGCCCGGGTGAACCTGCATTTAGTTAGAAGATCGTTTTCCTCTATTAATTATAGTCATTCTAACTGCTTACATGTCAACTAACCGTCATGTGATTGTGATGAGACAATATAATAAGCACAATTGTTGTGTACAAAATGCTTAGAAATCATCCTGCAAAGGTGTGCTATTACTGCAAGTATTATTAAGTGAACGTGGTAATGGTATAATTCAGCATTAAGACTTGTCTACACAGGTTTTGTCTACACTAGGGCTGCACGATTATGGCCAAAATGATAATCACGATTATTTTGATCAATATTGAGATCACGATTAATTATCACGATTATTTCTTGTTTTATTGTCACATAATTATATAATTATAACTGCTTTTGCATCCATATTGTGCTACATTCCTACTTATACATCCATATTGTGCTACATTCCTCCTTTATTGCAGGATACTGTTAAGGAGTATGCCATTTCAGCTGTTGTGCGACCGCTTTCCACACATGCATGTTTGCTGTGAAAGATACAGGCAACGCAATTTTCTGTTCACGTTAACGGCGCATGTGGTGCCTGGTATGCCTGGTATCTACCGGACGAAATAGCTACGCGGATTTCTGTGGCTCATTACACTGACACTTACATGTCTGCGTTGCGCTCTGATGCTCCGAAACCCACGTTAGAGGCAACATAAACATCACTGAATGTCACGCTAGTAAACACTAATAAGTCGTTACACAGCAGGTAACGTTAGCCTACCGTTAGCCACAGTAGTAACTGGATTAAAACACGGCTAAAATGCTGACTGCTAAACAGTGTAGTGTGTCTGTATTTCACTATAGGATTCCAACAGCGGGACGTCCAACAGTCTGCTGCTAAAGCTATGAGCTAAAAGACACAAACTAGCACTGGTCACTGCTGTTGTCTGAAAAACAACACAGACGGGACAAAACGTTGCGTTTACTGGTAAACTGGTAAACATTGTGACCGGCTTATGATGACCGACTGCTACCTGTTGTGGAATTTTCCTCACGTTACTCTGTCCTCTGTGACTGTCTAGCTACATCTAGAAACTAAGCTGCGCGGTGCAGGAAGGGAACAGCTCTGATTGGCTCATGGAGACATGTGATCAGACAGTGGTTTATGGAGCGCTAGATTGGCTTTGCAAAAACTATTCTATGAAGAGAATGACGCATTTTAAATATCGCTCGATCACGCAAATTTGATCTTGGGAAGCCAAAATCGTGATCGTGATTAAAATTTGATTAATTGTGCAGCCCTAGTCTACACCCTTGTTGGTCTATATTTTAGAGGCCAATCTTCTTGATTGTTTATGATAGTAGTTATGCTAATGTCCATGGATACCATTCAATATAGCGCATGCTTACCATTCAATAAATATGCCATTGCTAATGTCTCACGAATATTTTATTATTGTTAAATGTCACGACCCGACCCCGGATAAGCGGACATGGATGGATGGATGGATGGATGGATGGATGGATGGATGGATGGATTAAATGTCACACGTACAGTATTTAATATTACAAATGTAGGTGTGATTTTGGACCTCCTTTTGAACCATGTTCATACCCTGTCTTATGTTACTTATGCTCATAACTCACTTAGTGTGTTTCAGAAGTTCCCAGCGTCAGAACTGTGATACCCGGTTAGGGCTGGGCGATATAAAGAAAATCACGACATTCTTCACGATATTCTTGACCAAATACCTAGATGTCGATGTTACGACGATATTGTATGGTTGACTATTGGTGCTTTAACAAAATGTTATTTACACAATGAGATTTTTGATCAATAATCTCCAGAAATGATTTAATGACGTAGTGGGTAAAGAAAAAAATAATAGAACAGCTAGAACAGTCTGGTATGTTCAGGAAATGACATCACTTTACTGTAATGCAGCCTGTAAAACCAGGAAAAGACAACACTTACCACATTACGATATCCAAAATCTAAGACGATATCTAGTCTCATATCACGATATCGATATGACATCGATATATTGCCCAGCCCTACCCGGGAACGTCTGGCATAACACAAAGAAATCATGCTATACCACGCCAGGAAAAAGGGCATAACACAGACAAAGAGATCCTCTGATGTTTGCTTTCCCAGCTAAACTCTCAGGCTCTTCATTTACTCCTTTTCTGAAACAGAACTCAGATACCTCATTTCTCTAGCCACTTCCTTTCTTTACTCCAGCACCGCATCACATGGATGAACAGTGTTGATCTGAGAGGAGAGAGGAATGGAGGTAGGGGATGGAGAAAGACAGGTGAAAGAGGGGAGGGGGTAGAAGGACATAGGGAGCAAAAGAGAGAAGGAAAGTAAAGGAGGAAAAAGAGGGATGAAGAGGGGGGTGGGGGATATTTACCAGCTTGTCTTGACTCTCATAGCTGCTGCCTTTGTTCGCATCAGTGGGCAACCCCCTCACTGCTCATTCTGACTCTCGCTCACTCACACACATTCATATACATCCACATACATCCACATTTGCAGGCATGTGTTCAAGCATTCATACTCGCAGATACTTGCAAGCAGAAACCTAAACATCTCACAGAAAGTGACACATTTACTCTAACACACACACACACACACACACACACACACACACACACACACACATTAGGCCAAATGAGTAGCTTGGAGCAGTGAGATCCTGTGTATTCCCTTTGCTCATTAGGGCATACAGCAACATCAATTCAGGGAAAGCCCATCACTTTGTGTGTGTGTGCGTGTGTGTGTGTGTACGTGTGCGTGTTACACTTATCACACCCATTGTTATTGTTATATCTTTAGTAGTCTGGCATTGCCAAACCTGTCTCCACAGCGCTGCGGAGTGAGGTCTGGCTCCTCCACACATACATAGGGGAAAACTCAGGGTTGTTTGCGTTTTCTGTAAACCAATCACAGTCGTCTTGGGTGGCGCTTAGCTCCGGTTGAAAAGATGGTGGATCTGTAAAATGGACTCGGGAAGGAACTTGTTTTGGTGGAACATTTGCACCCTGCAAAAGAATAAGCCACAAAACAATATTAAATGAAGTAAACTGTTCACACAATACAGTAACGTGAGCTATATAAATTAGCTGGAAAGATGGTTAAATGTAATTTGCTCTTACCAGTGTAACGGCATCCCCACCAATCGGTCCCAAAACGTCCCAGTCAGATAGTAAATGCTGTAAACATATTCTTTGTAAATCTTTGTAAAAACGTGTCATTTTCAGCGTCTAGCTTGCTAGCTCGAAGTTTGTTGTTGTTTTCCGCAGAGAACTGAGGTAGACAACGGCAACACACATCCTGATTATCCTAGAAATGTATTGTTGTCGATCCAGACTATATCTTTGGAAATATGAGCATTGATTTTTGGAGCAATACCTCAGTGTTTTGGCTGTATCATTTCATTTTTGTGACATGAGTTTTTGCTATTTTATTGTTCTTATGTGGTTGTTTTTTGGGGACGTGTTTTGTTTTTATTAGATAGGATTCTGGAGAGAGACAGAAAATGAACATCAATGTCTTAAACCCCAATCTATCTGGACACCGTATATGTTTTTGTTTTTTATTGTGCTTCACAGTGGCAGAGTGCACAAGTTCAAGTAGCAAACGGATCTAAATCACTGTTTTTTTTTAAGCTGCTGATGTACATTTGTGGGGGGCACATGAGCCTTAAGAGGAGACAACATTGTATTTGTTATTGGGGTTTCTCAGTATCTTTAAACTTGTTTGTCAAGGTACTTATTTGATTCAAGGGTAGATTCTGCTCTGCGAAAAGCCCGCTGAGATGCAACAATAGCAGTCACAGGGGCTTACTTGAGTACATCAAGCCACAGGAGGTAAATACAAAAATATATCTAAACACAGATCGTAAGTACGGGCAGTGTTAAAATATGATTTAGCAATCATACAAACAATCAAATAATCAGCATTACATAAATGACGTGTAGCTTTGTGGGGACACTGGACACAGTAAAGAAATATAGCCAAACAATTACATTTGACAGTTTGAGACTGAAGTGAACGAATGTGTAATTAAATGTGTTCTCTCACCCCACCTGCTACTAATATTGGATAGAGGGGAACCCTGTAAGTGGTGTGTGTACTGTATGTACCGTGTGTGTGTTTCTGTGTGTGTGTGTCTGTCTGTCTGTGTCTGTGTGTCTGGCCCAGAGGCTGGGACATAAGTGGGACCTCCAACCTATAGCACCAATCTAGGGCATAAACACCAAGTGTGTGTGTGTGTGTGTGTGTGTGTGTGTGTGTGTGTGTGTGTGTGTGTGTGTGTGTGTGTGTGTGTGTGTGTGTGTGTGTGTGTGTGTGTGTGTGTGTGTGTGTGTGTGTGTGTGTGTGTGTGTGTGTGTGTGTGTGTGTGTGTGTGTGTGTGTGTGTGTGTGTGTGTGTGGGGGAACCCCAACCTATAGTGCAAATCTAGGGCACACCACTAAAGCATGCGTGTTTTGTGTCAATCAAATTCATATTACAAGGTAAAGTGCAGCAGAAAGAGCGGGTGATCATCTGCCTTCATCTCTGTCGCGCAAGGGGTTAACTGTCTTTATGGATGTAAAATGAGAAGAAATCAGGACTTTTTATACATCAACCTGACACACACACACACACACATTTACCCACTGAAGACCTGGGTCTCTGCCCTGCAGCTCTTTCTCCATACACACACTACCTGAAGATTTTTCATACACCTAACCATGCCTGCATCAAAGCCATTAACCTGTCATTACGCACAGTCTGGCTCGCCTTTGTCATAACATGTTTACCTTAAAATTAGGTTATCCATTCACACTAAGTAAGTTAACACGGTGTCGTAAACAAAACAGTTATGCATGCCTCTTTTTAGGGTTTCCTTTGTATTAGAAAAGTGAGAGGAGAAGTAGAAACTGATACGTATTGACATTGTGTAGAGCTTAGCAAGGTAGGGTGCCCATTCTGTCAACACATCCACGCTGCTGTTTAGCGTCTGTAGAGGTGATTAAAAAAGAGAAATAAAGAAATAAAGTGATAGAGAAGATGCTTGTGTAGCTTCACTGTAAAGGTTTGGTGATCCACAACATACATGAATATACAGTACCTTAGGCCTGCACGATAAATTGTTATCAAATCGCAATCTCGATTCACCCCTGTTCACGATTTAATTTTTAAATTACTGTTTTTTTTTCTTTTCTCCTTCAATTACTTAATTGAAAGCATTTGACATTAACATGTTTTAATTATGTAACATGTTCAAGGAGTTCAGATAGAGCCTGTATCGGGGCCATATTTAATTCAATGTGTTACATGTCACTATTTTTGGTAGCCTACTGTACTAAAATGGCCAGTATGTACTTTATTTTCTTTTATTCATTGAAGCCTCTGTTTACAGGCTTGTGGTGATGCGCAATTTGCTATAGGTGCCCAACAAATCTGTTTGGTACTGCCAATGTTTTGTTTTGTCATGGTTCATGTGTGCAATAAACATTACACTTTGTGAGAAAAAAATCATGGCAGAGAATCGTGATATCAATTCTAAGCAAAAAAAATTATGATTCATATTTTTTTGTTTTTATTTTGTTTTTTAATAAATAGCATTTTAGCCCCAATGACTTGGTGACAAGTGCCCGTGAGTATTTCAGTGCAGCTCAAATACTTTATGGTCCAGTTTGTGATAAAAACATTACGTTTTAAGCTTTAAAAATTGAAAATTAACCATATATCTGTGCATTTGTTTAGCTAACTTTTACATATAATGAGTGGAAGTATTTGTTTCCGCCCTGTGCATGTTTCTCTGTTTACATGTTTGTTTGTGTGTGTGTGTGTGTGTGTGTGTGTGTGTGTGTGTGTGTGTGTGTGTGTGTGTGTGTGTGTGTGTGTGTGTGTGTGTGTGTGTGTGTGTGTGTGTGTGTGTGTGTGTGTGTGTGTGCGTGCGCGGCGTGCGTGGTGTGTGTGTGCTCTCAGTCTCCCAGCGGTGTGAGTAACACAGATGAGGGAGGCTGATACTGGAGATCTACTTTACTCCAGAATAGAGTGAAGAGGATAGTCTGAAAAACACACATTGTATACCTTTTAATGAATTGTACACTGAGAAAATCGTATGTGAGAGAGGGGCTGTGTGTGTCAGCAGGTCAACGTTGACTTATTTATCCTTTTACAGCGTAAAATGTATCTCACACAATCTCTGCAGAAAAGCACAAAGGCTAAACACAACTAGGATATACAGTATGTGCAGATATAACCACACGCTGTTGCTCTGAAACTAATTCAGTGTGTCTACTACTGTACAGCTGTAACTGTCCATCTGCAGATACATGAAGAAATAACACACATGTTCTTTGGCTCCATGCCCAGCAAATGTACACCACGCCCTGCTTTGCTCTTACCAGATGGCATTATCTAAGAAATGTGTCTTTTTGTTGACACATTTGAGTATGTTTACATGCACCCCAATTTCCCACTATTATTCCGAATATGACAATATTCCGAATTTGATACAGGTCATGTAAACAGGATATTCCGGTTGGATATTCCAAATAAGGCCATTTTCCGATTAAGACGTGGGATATTCCGGTATTATTAGGGTTTTCGAGGCATTCTTTGGACATGTATACAGCGCATTCGGAATCTGGGTTTTTACAGTAGGCTTGTGGTCAGTTCTGTGCGTTGCTACTGTTGCTGTAAACAAACCAACCAGCCAACAGTTTGCAAGGCTGCAGACCCGATAAGAAGGAGAAACACAGCTACTTTTAAACATTATCAAAGACTTGGATATCAACAGGTTTTTGGATATGCGCACACATCGCTATGCCAACTTTTTCAAGAAGCTGGTTGAAGGAATGAAAGAGGGAGGCTGTGTTCGCACGGTCGTACAAGTCCGCATCCTCTGGAAATTTTTTTTACATGTAAACGGGAATATTAGTGGAATATTCACTCTCATTAGCCATGTAAACAGCTTAGTCGGAATATTGTCTTTTTCAGAATAAAGGCAAAATCCAAAAATATGTGCATGTAAACATAGTCACTGACTTCATCATCTGCAGTTCAATATAGTAGACGATCTATTAACAGTTGTTACACATCCTCATGGTTGCACCAGAGGAAGATCAGGGGATCACAAAAGTCATTATGCTTTATCCTCTGGTGATCATAAATGTCTGTTCGACAATTTACAGCAAACTATCTAACAGTTGTTGAGTCTGGAGCAGTGGTGGACCGGCCAACCGAAAGACCAACATTGGCATCCCTAGCCATGCCGCTAGTGGCTACTGATATGTTCACCATATAGTGCCAGTATATACCACCACAGGACCCAGTTTGTGCTTTTATTATCAGTACATAAATACATAAAATGTGGCTTTTGAAACCAACAGACGACGCCAAGGCAAGATTATTTATTTTGGGCATCACCTCCATGTGCAGTAAAACTCCTATTGCATCCAAAACATTTCCCCTTCTCATAACCCATGTGCTCAGCTTTTACAACATGTATATACACCAGTCTGCAGCTGTCGGCAGCACCTGTGCAAACCTCACATACACCCTCATGTGTGTCATAGGTGTAGGTCTAGAATTCACACATACGCACCTCACAGGAAATTAAATAGGCAACTCAATGCTATAATATGCCCAGTTGCCCGTTTCTCGGCTTTTATAGAAACACAGTTTTTAGGATGTATGTTTTCCAACAAAGGACTGTTATCTGTAACATCTATATAGCCTGAAAGATGCACACAAGCATGTCAAAGAAAATTCCTGTGTGTCCCTTAATACACATCTGCCAATCAAAACCTGTGCCCTTCATGCATGTTAGCCCCGTGTCATATGCAGATTCCTTTTGTGGTTTTGATGTTTTGATGTTTTGTGTGTGTGTGTGTGTGTATGTGTGTGTGTGTGTGTGTGTGTAAGGAGAGTGGAAGAGATCAGAAAAGCACATGGTATAGGAGGCCCTTTCTGATTTATAGAAGCTTATTGTGGAGGAAATAGACGTCATAGTCCAGTGGCTGTAATAAACGAGTAGACCTCCCTGCACGGCTCAGTATAAAAGAGACAGAGACACACACACACACACACACACATACTCCTTGTTGTTGTCTTGCTCACTTACTTTGCTCATAGTATGATTTTGCAGCAACAAAAGTCAAAGAAGCTCAAAGTGTGGGAGGGAAAGTGAGCGAGGCAGAGAGAGTTTAAAGTTAGTCCAGCAAGGGTGAAGGGAGGAAGAGGAGCAAGAGGACAGACAGAAGAGTGTAGGAGTGAGGGGTGTGCTGGGCAGCACTAGTCTCTGTTTCAAAGGAATTCCTGTAACCCACTGCACCATTCAGCTGTTTTCATTATAACTGATTGATAGTTTTTGGGTGACATAGATACCAAAGCTACAAGGGGGTTGTGCCTGTTGGTGTTTGTGTGTGTGTGTGTGTGTGTGTGTGTGTGTGTGTGTGTGTGTGTGTGTGTGTGTGTGTGTGTGTGTGTGTGTGTGTGTGTGTGTGTGTGTGTGTGTGTGTGTGTGTGTGTGTGTGTGTGTGAAGATTTACCTTGGCCCATTTAGTTTGAATTAGTTTGGAGAAGGAGTTTGTAAGAAAGATTTCAATTTTAAAATGTGTTGTGTATCTGAACTTGTCAAGAATTTGACATGCGATTATTTTGTTGACTCTGGGCAGAAGTTTCCTCTCATTAGCTTTAAGTGGAGGGATGTTGTGGTGTGCCGGCAGCCAAGTGCTGTACCAGGATAAGTGCTGACAAATTATTTGTTTCAAAGGCAAGATTTGTCCTGTGGTTTCACTTAAAGATTCCCTTGGGTTCATTCTAGGGAATCTTTAAATTCAGTTGTTAAGCATTTAAGTTCAAAGAAGTGAACATGGGATGGTTTTCTGGGTATATTAAGAGTAATAGCCTCCCCTCATGTTTCAACCACTGTTGAGGTATCCTTGAGCAACGCACTTGACTCCCAACTGCTGTTGTACTGGGTTGCTTACAGGTGTGAGTGAGCAACAGTGTTGAGCAGGGCTAGGCCTGGCCTAATAATGTGGCACGAAGGAAACCGAGACAGAAGTTATGTAGCCACCATCCAGGTAAAACAGCAATTGCTTAAATTATTTAGTGTTGTTCTGTAAAGAAATAGGTTTGCACTTTAAAAAAAATAATAATAATAAGTGCACCCTCTTGCAATTTGTCTATCCAGAACATGAAACTAAACCTAAAAATATGATGAAAAAGAAAAACCAGGCCCACATTTCATTGGATCACATCTAACTGTCAAACTAACATGGCCACTGTAACTTGATCCTCTGTTATTGTCTCACTCCCTGCCCAATGTTTAGTTTGAAACTGGACTCTGCTGCCTGTCCCCCACAACTGTGGAGACTTTGACACACACACACACACACACACGCACACGCACAGAGCCATATCTCCCACTAAACTCATCAGAACCCCTGAAGAGGGAGCTGTTGTTTTACGTATCTCCACACCCTCACAGGGGTGAATCCCAATTCATCTATGAATCTAATTTTATCTCCTGTAGTTTGTAATTTCTGTGTTCAACATGTGTTCATGATTTTTTTCAGTGAATGATCTATGTAGTAGCTCTTGAATAGTTTGGTAGCAAATGGTCAGTATCTTCTTTTTTCGTTTACTTGCATACTTGCATTACTTCATCTGCTTTCAAATCTAAGTCGAATTCAAGCTCGGTCAAGGCTATTAAGGCGCTGACACACTAACCCGATAATCGGCCGTTGGACAGTCTGGCGAGGTCGGTGACTCGAGTCTGTTCCGTGTGTTTCGTGCCGTCGTCCGTCTGAGGAGCCGTCTGCCTTCATTTTGGCCGACCTGACATGTTCAGTCGGAGACAGGGCAGTCGGGACTCACCCGGAAATGGCGAGCGGAATGAGCATGACTAGAGTCTCTCAAAATCTGACGAAAATCTTTTAAATTGACCTTTGTTGATCTGAAATGAAGACCGATTCAGCAACTGCATGGCCTATTTCTTGCTTACAATGTTTTCAGAAACATGTTTCAGTGAACTATTTTAGTACATTATGAGATCGTATTCTGAACAAGCCGCCATGACAGTCTGGCTTTGAATTTCCAGAGAAAACAAACCCATGTGACGCGTTCGTCCAATCAGCTGCCGGTTTTCATATTTTGGGCAACAATACAGATTAGCGCCGCCTGCTGTTATGGAGACGTATTACGTCTCGTCTCTTTGGTGTGTTCTGTGGCACTTTTTGGACCAACTCCGGGAGACTGATCAGTCCGACTGGCTTTTCTGCCGATGGTTGGCCGTTTGATTGGTGTGTAACTGCCATTAAATGAACAGACATGTTTAATTTTTTTAAATAGATTTCTTCTTCAACCCTGTTTACATCTTGCATTAACATTTTAAGACCATTAAAGACAATAGTAGTCTGCTCATCCACACCATGTTAAGGCAGTGGCCTAAAACACATCAGGCCATATCAGCAGTTTGAATGCATACAGGAAGCAGAGTATATTTTCTACTTGAATGGATTGTCTTAAGAGCTTTAGTAAACAAGCTCTTTACTTTCTCTCTAGTTTTCTGATGATGAAGCTATACGAACATGATTATGCATTTAGAAGGACTCTGGGGTCCGATATTAGGGGATGTTTTGATTGCAAGTTAGTGAAGTAAGAATATTAAAACACACTCTAGCATACGAGTGATACACAAACATGCCAACATATGAAACTCGTTTATCAGAATTCACTTACCCATCCATTAACCCTCCAACTACGTCTACTGCCACATCATGCATTTTATCATGTGTCTATCTAACACACATACACACACAGGCTCTTGGTGTGTGTTAATTATAGCCATAATAAGCACGTGGACCAAAACTAAGTTTGATAAGACCACTAATGGCAAATGTGATATGGGGAAATGCCCCTTCCTGCTCTCTCTTCTTCTCCCTCTCATAAATCACATCTTAATTATTAGTCCTCCTAATGTGTTTTTTGAGATTTAGTCTTTAATATTTCAAGATAGACAAAGTACCCACTAATTATTGTCTGTCTCGGTTGCCATGGCGTTAATGTCTACAGTCACATGATGGCCTCCCAAGGTGACTAGGAAGTTGTTTTACGGCGACGTAGGGTGGGGGGTTATGGGTGAAAGTGGCAGTTGTGCGCAGCTTCGTTTCTTGATTTATGTGGAGGCTGTAATGACATCATATACAACAGTCGAAAGGGTAATAAATTAGACTCCGCTAATGGAGGCCGAGGCTCTTTCTTTGTTAGCTAACGCTCTCGTCTCACAGGGAGAAACAATCTCCATTTTGCCTGTAAAGTTAATACACTTTTAATGGCTTTACATTGATGTTGAAAATGTAATTTATTCAAAATGATGCTAACGTTTAAGAGTCTGTCCAAGACTTTAACTATAGTGCAAAGTTTTTATTATTATTATTATTATTATTATTATTATTATTATTTTTGGGGCTTTTTTTATTAGATAGTGCAGATAGACAGGAAATAGGGGGAGAGAGAGGGGATGACACGCAGCCAAGGGCTCGTAATAGTTCTTGTTAACATTATCTAGCTTGTATCAGATCAAATTAATTAAAATTATAATTAAGTTAACTCTCTTTATTTGTTACCTATTGCCATGTTGTTTTTTATAGATATAGGACCACATATCTATTATATTTAACACAAATGTTTAGTCAACAAAAATATATATAAAATATATAAAAATGTAAAATTGGGGAGTCATAAGTATGTATATAAAAATTTGTCAACTCGGGCCAATGAGCGTTGCGGTAAAAAAGAAAAAGAAAACCTCAAAGAAATTGTTCTCAATACAACTGCCAAAACAGTAAGAGCTGCTCTGCTTCCCTGTGCTGTATTCTCTACAGCCTTTGTTACCTATTATGGAAAAGGTTTACTCTAAACATGGTAGATTCAAAGTGGGTTAGACAAAACATGATCCATAATGAATACTCCACTAAGTGTTTAATGAGATTTATCTACTAAGAAACATGATGTGTCCTTAATAATCATTATAGAGTCAGAAATGTCTCATTTAAACATAATTTTGTGACTAATTTGGGGAATAACGTTTGTCAGCTTTGAGTCGTCTAAGTCCTCTTAAACACATCTTTGTTAGTTTGACACGTGTGGATTTTGGCACTTTTCTTTTTCTCTAGATTTGCTTAAGCTTGATCATCTTAGATGGGTAGCATCTGTGCCTTAAAGCCATTCTAAAAATAAACATTGGGGGTCACGACTGGGCTTAGACTGGGCCACTCAACACGTTTGACACTGTTTTTCTTAAGCCTCCCTGCTGTTGCTTTTGATTGTACAGTATGCTTTGGGTCACGTCCTGTTGGGGTGTGAATTGTTTCCCAAGTGAAAGGGGCAGTGAAAGTCATTACATGTCTCCCACTTCCCTGTCATGCTTACAGTGGGATATTGCACCAGACTGCAACACTACTGAGGAGCCTTTTGCATGTGTTTGCAGGATGTCGTAGGATGTTTTTTTTTCCTGCCTAACAACACAGATGCAGTGAGTGTAGTGATCACAGCCAAAGCCCTCTTGTGACAGACATTGTGTTCCTGGGTATTGTGGTTACTTGTATGGCCACTTTTCTTGTTTTTATATAATTTTATTGTTTTTTTTAATTATTTAATTACATCTAAGGTGAAATGTCGTTGAATTTGGAAGACGCAGGTTTCTAGATTCACTCTAACACCTGTAATCTCAGTGGGCTTTCAATGCTTTTATTTGCAATTTTTTTTGCTGTGCACATTTATAAGAAACAATCAGCCATTATTTAGGATCTAATAAACATTTTGGCAGGATTTCTTTTTACTTGCCACTTGCAACAGTGTAAGAGTACTGTAGATGAGTGGTAACTACAGATACATGTGCTGATGGAGGAGAATAATTGTTGCATCATCTCACAGATTTTACATAACTTGTACAATCCTCTATCGGCTCACTTCTAAGTTGGCATTTATTTGTTGCTTGACATGTATAAGGAAAGTAAAAGATGGGTTCTTTATTTCAATCTCTTTGTTGCCTGTACTGGATTTAAACCAATTAAGATGCAGTATAACCATTTGATCTTAGCATCTGTGAAAACTTGGTGATGGCTGATGTGTTTTTTTTTTCAAGGCAGCAGGGGATTTCATCATCGTAATAGAATTGACTTTGACCATTTGGCTTCAACACACAATCAAAGCCTTGCTTGCTCAGGATCAAAACACGCACACACACTTCGAGAGGATGAAGACAGCTGTGTTCTATTATGTGTTTGCCACGCGCCAATTAGAAGAGACAAATATGTGTTGTGTGTGGTTAGTCTGTCAAATGGATTGGCTAGTGTGTGTGCTATTCAGCACTGAGCTTGTATTGATAATACAGGCTTTAGGGATTAAATACAAGACCCACAGTCAGTATACTTTAGTTTTACATTTATTGATTTTTTTTCCTCAATGGTATCTGGGAATTGTATCAGTCGCCTGTAAAGTATATTAAAAAAAAAAAAAAAAAAAAAACGTAAATGTAATCAGCAGCTTATGTTGTAGTCATTACAGCCGAATGCAGCGCTGAGTGAGTTTTAGAATAGAAGGCCTGATTCTTGTCTGAAAACATTTGGAGGGAAATGAAGAAGACACACACTTACTGTTTTCTTGCTGCCCACTTCATGTCCAAGTTCAGACATTGGTATATGTGTGTACTGTATATAATGATAATGTATGCTCAGTAAAATTCTATTTTTCTGTTGTGTTTTCACAGACGGTCAGAGGAGGAAGTGGACATGGACAAGGTGACGGCTGCCATGGTGCTGACAACTCTCTCCACCAGCCCCCTGGTCAGAAGTCCACCTGTTAAAGTCAACGGTGAGTATTGCAGCTAACAACTGAGTAAGTGGGGGATGGCCTTTTGACACTGGGTTTTGGCAAATACAATATGCTTTATACCTGTGAAAAAAGAAGCCCCGCCTTTTCGTTCCCTCACAGCTGTTATCTTGTGAATGCATGTGGAAGCTTAGGTTGATAAATTACTGCCACCTGCTGTGCTTTAGTTTTTTCTCATCAGTGACTTCTGCAAATCCACAGAAGAGCACAGTGAGTCTGGATCTCTGCCACCCAGTACATGGTGGCGGAAAATCCAAAGCCTCGTAACTGCAGTCACATGCAGCCACTCAGATAGTCTGCAACCAAACGACCGTCCATTTAACCAAGCAGACATGCAGCCAACCCTCCAACCACCATGCACATGTTATCACAGTCACACACACACACACACACACACACACACACACACACACACACACACACACGCGCGATCAAATGTTAAATGTACATCTCATACATCTTGCACACATGCAAATGGATTTTAAATACCAACTGTACAGTTTTATTTTAATGTAGTCATACAGATGTCACACCCATGCAGACAAGTTGGAGATCATACAATGTGCATTTACATCAGTACACACAGTAGGTTCTAATGCATAGTGCACCAAGCAATGCACCATGGTTGACATTTAATTCTCATAATCTGCCATATGATTGTTCAACTGCATTAGTTCTAACTCTCATTAAAAGGTGTTTTCTTTTTTTTCTTTTTTTTTCTGTACCACATAACCAAATGTATATCAGAGCAGCTTTCTAAATGTTGGTGAGATACTTCCTCTTTAATGTGACATGTCGTAAGGAAAGACTCAGAGGAGAGACACCCCACCAAGAAGCAGCTTCACTAAACCAAACTAAGCAGATCTGCTCTTAACACAAAACTCAAAACACACACATACTTTCTGATACACACTTATGTACACACTCCAAAGTTTCCCCAAGCCTCATCTTTCACAAAGTGAAATGCCTTTTGTAGCTGACAATCAAAAGAAACATTTCTTTTATCTAAAAAAAAACAAAAAAAACAAGACGTTGGAAGTGTCTCTGCGGAAGCACAGAACAAGAAAGTAAACTTTTTTTTCTTCTGTGTCACTGACAGCAGTAGTGCTGGGAGGCTTATTTGTGTGAAGTGCAAAAAAAAGCCATCTAAACTGTCTTGATCTGCCATCATCGACAGAGGAACACCAACACATTTTGCTGTGGTTGTATCCTCTAGAAACCTGACTTTTTGTTGTTAGATTTACTCTCATGATCTACCTTTCTTCCTCTCCCCTATGTTCTTCTTAATTCACCCCTCCCCTCCACCCTATCCCCTTTCTGTTCACCTCCATCATCTTAGAAGGTCTGAGTGGTTCGTGGAAGGACAACGGCTCAGCCGGCCCCTTCACCCCATCCAGCAACAGCTCTTCAGGGGGCTACTGGAGCTGGTCTGCCCCCAGTGACCAGTCCAACCCTTCTACACCTTCTCCACCTCTCTCCGCCGACAGCTTCAAGCCCTTCCGTGTGTCCAGTCTGGGTGGTGTGGGATCCGGCCCTGCAGGACCTGAAGACCCCAGCCTGGATGAGCAGGACGGCAGCAGCCTGCTCTTCGATGAGCCCATCCCTCGCAAACGCAAGGTGAATACTGTAGACCTCTGAGTTAGAAGGCTGAAGGCAAAGGCCAGTTCTGCTTCTGTACTCTGAAAACAATCTTGGTGAATTAGTAGGGGTGTTGAAATGAATCATTGCACCGATGCATCGCGATGCGGGCGTGGACGATTCTGCATCGATGCAGTGACAGACCATAATCAATTTACAGCCTAATGATGTTGCTTGTTGATTTTTCCGGTCGTTGCTTTTTTTGTTTTTGCCTTTTTGTCTGTTGTCTACTGTGTTTGGACTCCGCTACATTCAGGAAGTTTTTTTTTAAGAGCAGATACAATAAAAAGGGGAGTTCATATCTCTGTGACTGCTTGAATTTGTTGATGAAAACCATGTGTATCAATATATAATAATATTGAGGAGGTGATGCATTGTGATAACTATTCAAATTGTTGACAGGATAATCATAATCAAATCAAATTTTGAGACCAGTGAAGATTCACACCCCTATGAATTGGTAGGTGAAGGCATTTCTACTACTGAAAAACAAATGGGCATTGAGAACTGATGTATTACTACAAACGTACAATGGTGGAACATTTCAAAATGAGTTCATCCACACCAAAACACCAGACATCATCAGGAATTCCTGCGATCAGCACTGAGACATCAATCAAATCACTATTTTATGATGTTTGTCATAAAACAACCTACACATAAGACATTTGTCCAAATATTCAACAAACAAACAAACAAAAATACATCAAACGGCTAAGATGTCTGAAAAGCACATACAGTAGATGCAGGATAATTACTAAACCTCCTTTATTGTGTGAGCAGCTATATTGACATATACATAGGCAACAGGAAGTTGTCTTCTTAACATTATTGCTACAAAGCCCAATAACATGTCAAGCTTACGTTTCCAAAAGCTATGTTCTCCTGTTCAAACTAAATCCAGTATTGTGAAAAAGGGTTACTCTTGGCTTTAAAAAATGTAGTGTGAGAAATGGTTTATTGTAGATAGAAGGCCAAACTGAAGAGAAAAATATGCCTTTAAAATAAAGCTATCTTGGTATGGACAAGGTCTAAATGGCTTTAGTGAGAGTTATTAAAAAAATAAAACAAATAAAACATTTTCTCAATCACTTCCTTAATCCTCAGTTTCTATGAAATAAAAATAAAATAATAATTTTGTGGTCCTAACTGTTTGTGCTCTAGAAGGTTTAGAAACAGTCGCAACAAGTCATTTCTTTTATTTCAGTGTGGAGCTGTCACAGAGTCACATATTAAAGGGCTTTAAAAGGGAACGACAGCAGCTCTCCTGATAACAGGCAGATCTCTTAATAAGAAGCTCTCAGATCTGTACACAAGCTGCTTGATGCCCTCCTTCAGAGAGTTAACACACTGTAATATTAACCTCTGAGGTTACGGATGTAGTTTAGACTCTGACTGTTTGATTGGCAGAGATAACAATGGGACAGGAAAGGACACACAGCCTTTTTGCTCCAGTGGTAGCTATCTCTTTGCTGCCCTTTTTTTCTGCTCGTCTCATTCTCCACACACCACTGACAGCTCATCACATCCACAGCTCAGTGTCACATTTATTACTTTTTCTGATGTATATTGCTTTGCTCTCCCACTTTGTATCTCTCTCTCATAATCAGCACACCTACTTTCTGGTTTGCCGTTTGCTGTCAAAATCCTCCATCTATCCCTCCTTTCACTGTCTCTCCCCCTTTCTCTCCTGCTCTCGCCAATGTTTTTGCTCCCCTCGCTCTGTGTATATATATATATATATATATATATATATTTGTGTGCGTCCCTCCCCAGACATCAGCCCTTCATAATTACTTCTCAGCCTGCACATGTAGCAGCTCTGCAGCGGCAGTAATGATTTGAATACCCGCTAAAGCAAACTTTATTATCTTAAAATCGATAAAGATCGTACTATATTAATTGGGCACTTATCACAAAGAAGGGCATGGAGAGGGAGACATTTAGAAGAGAGAAAGAGGAAGAGCCAGGAAGGTTATGGATGAAGAATTAAACGGGGACTAACAGGAATTACACGAAGAGGGAAGAGCGAATAGAGTGTGGATGGAGACAAAAACTGTTTTTCTAATAGCCTTGGATAACAATGTGGTTGACTTACATAATCACACAGATACACACACACACACACGTGCTATATGAGCGATGCCAAGGTTTCACATTAAATTATCTACAAGCTCCTCTTGTGCTCTCGCTTCTCTCTTGGTAAGACAATACTGTTTGGAGCTCCCCATTTAATTAACTGTGAAATTTAAAAGGGAATAACACACTCACACACTCGATGACACACAAAACAGGCTTTTGTTACCCAAAGACAAAACAATGCACGGGGGACAGATGCTTGTGTGTGCAATGTGTTTATGAAAAAAGAGGAGGAAAAATAAAGAAGAAAAAAAATATCTTCTTAAAATTAAATCAGCCCCCTCAACAATAGTTTGATAGACAGGCCTATAAGACCATTTATAATGGCTCAGAGTAAGGTAAGCAGGAGGGCTGGGAGAAAGCACACAAGGCTCCATGATAAACAATGTACAGTCTCTCTAGGAGGCCAGTGGTGTAATTACAGTAGATGGATAAAAGATACAGGAGCCTCACTAGCTCACAAGCAGTCCTCACTCAGTTCACTTGTCAGTGTACAGTGAATATTGACAGTTTTTACTAAAGTGAAGTTTGACAGCATTGTCAATATGACACGACAAACATGATCCACATTTATCAATAGCAGAACAATTACTTTAAATATATATAAAATATTGATTAAAAAATACTATAGACTTTGGTTTTATAAATAGAAATATAAAGTATATGAATGAATGTCTTTGAGATCAAAAGGGTGTGACATGCTGACCTTGTACTGTATAATGTGCAGCAACTCCCTAGGCTATGTTGCTGTCCAGTTTCCCAGTGATGCTGCATGCCAACTCCCTAGAAAATCATCAGGTTTATCACTTTCACTCCCCAAGTCTGGACATCCTGGCTACTGTACCTCACCAACGTCTTCTGTCTGTATGATACATCTGTTGTGGGCTGTGGGCATCAGTTTGTACACATCAAATGAATGCTGTGCAATGCAGCTGATGTGTGTTCCACTTAAGGGTTTTTGAGAGAGATCCTGAAGTTCCCGGCATAGTGAGTGTGAAAAGGCTGCCTTTCTCTTTTTTCACTAGCCTATGTTCCCAAAATTAACAATGTTTTGTTTCTGCTTAATCTCTAATTTCATTGTAATGTTTGAGTTTATTTGGTAAATTATTATTTGACATAAGCCTGTTTGGTTTATGGGTTCATAGTATTTTGCTATGGTTCTGCCTGTGATGTGGTGGGTAGATCAGCTACTCACCAGCTTCATTTAGGAGAGTGCATGCAGGTGTGCCTGATTAGGTCCTGAGGGGCTGAGCACTCTTTAGGTGTAGAACAATAGGTAGGATAGTTCTGCAGTGAATGACATTTTTATAATATTTGGGGTGCCTATTGTTGTGGGTAGTAATGTCAACATAAATAGTAATGTCAGCAGTAACTGATCTATCTAAATGGTAATGGTATTTTCATATACAGTGTGTTAATGTTGCTTTCTCAGTTTAGCTCCCCCTATAATCACGTGTGCATATGGTAGGGTCCAGTTGGGTGAGGCTGAGAGGTTGAAAGTGCCTTCAGAAGAATGAGAAGATAGAAAGGACTTGGCAGTTTGTTGTGAGGTTGCTGTTAATGTTTGTTTGCTGTTATTTGGCCTCAGTTTAATTTAGTTTTTGTATCTATCTGGGTTCAGTTTGTGCCCGTTGTTTGAGTAAGTTTTTTTGTTGCACTAGTTTTTGCACTTCAAAAGCTTCCTGTCCAGCTTCCTCAAAATGCCCCACCACCTCATCGGCCTTGGCATGAGGTCGGTGGTTTGACATTAAGAAATACTTAAATCCATAACAGTTTTTATTTCATTAACTATACCTTAGCATATGAGTGAAATGATAACATTGACTGTGATAACCATAGTTTTCATTGCACATACTGGTGCCACTTCATCTAGTTTTTAATTTCTGTCCAGTCTTCACTGATGCGGCCGCTCTAAAATCCACAATAAAAATACAAATATTAAAGCTAAAAATGTAATCAATAAATAAAGTCCTAAACTGACCCCTTAAAACTTCCAGTAGGTGTATAAGAGCCTCAGTTATAGTATGTTATGCAGTCACTTGAGAAGACTGAAACATTCTCCTACCTGCCTGATAATGAGGAAGAAATTGAAATGAAATGATGTACTTTAGGATGGTTGACCAGATGTACCTCACCTTTTGTAATATAGAGATGGATTTAATTAAATGAGTGAGTGAGTTGTATGCACACATCTGATTGCTTGTCATTTACTCTGGTTTAAAGGAAGTCAATGTGAGAGCGTCAACCAAACACGGATGTTATACTGTATAAGGAATCATGACTTGACAGCAAATGTTGCTCTTTTTGCCAAAAAAAACAAAACAACAACTACATATTCCTGTCAGCACCAAACCATTCATGAGCTCCTGTGTGTTTCTTGCAGAACTCCATGAAGGTGATGTTCAAGTGCCTGTGGAAGAACTGTGGCAAGGTGCTGAGTACCGCTGCTGGCATCCAGAGACACATCCGCACCATCCACCTGGGGCAAGACACCAACTCACACATAACACACTGCCTACCTTAGCTGCAGTCCACTCAAAGCCTCCAAAACAGCTTTTTTTTCACTTCCTCACTCATCACCAGCTTCATTGTCAAAACAGCAGATTAATGGCTGATGAATTATTGCCACGGTAACCAACCTGCTCCTGGAGAGAGGTTGGAAGCGGAGAACAATGATATCGGATGAATAACACATTAATACTGACATTCAATTAAACTGAGGTCCCAAGCTGGTTAACTGCCGACGGTGTTTCGTTGGTTGGGGGAAATGACATTAATGTTGAAGAGGGGCAGGGCTTGTGCGCGATTGCTTTGACAAGTTAATTTTTCTCCATGCTCTCTCTCCATCACCCCTCACAGTTTGTTTCCTCTATCTGTTTGTAGGCGTAACTGTGACTCGGACTGCAGTGATGGCGAGGAGGACTTCTACTACACAGAGATCAAGCTCAACACCGACTCGGTGGCCGACGGGCTGAGCAGCCTGTCCCCTGTGTCCCCGTCCGTCCTCTCTCCCCCTCCTCCTTCCGCCTCTCCTCTCCCGGCTCTCAGCCAGCTGTCCGACTCCCACAGACCTCCGCAGTACTCGGACACCAAGGAGCCTCACGCTGGCGGCACCACCCCGCTCAGCCGCTCTGCGCCCAGCGCGCTCTACCTCATCCACACGGACCACGCCTACCAGGTGAGAGGCCGCAGGGAGCCGAGGGAGGGCGCACATGTACAGACTCACATAAACGCACCCTCACACAGGCTAGATAAAGATCAGTGTACACTCTCTGGATCAATATGCACACCACAACACACTTATCAGGCTACACGAAATGCACAGATTTTCTCTCACACAATACTATCAGGGTCCTCATTATCCTGATTATGTGTCACAGTGTTTACAAAAAACTATTGATGTCACAGCGACTTATGGGCCCTTGCTCCCGTTAGCAGCTGTGCTAACAGTTGTGGTAAATTGACACACAGCAGCAGGTTTGAACAATTATTTGTAGGTGGTATAATGACGCAACCCATCAATAAGTGTGAGGGCTATGTGTGTTGTTTTAACAGCAACATAAGTTATGAGTGCTTAATTAAAGCGTTTTTACCGTGTGAGATACCTAAAGACATTTACTGCAAATTAACATGATTAATTGTTTTAAGGATTAGTTTGAGGCTCAGTTGTTTTTACAACTGAATTTTAGGGAGCAAGTTGTTTTAAAGACTTAGACATGCCTAATGTTCAAATGAAGAATTGTCAAAGAATGTTCCTTTCTTAAAATTAAAACCAGTTACACGACCTCCAGGATTTCTTTTCAGCCTTGCCAATAATGAATAAGAAATGAAGTGAAAGTTATCAAACCAAGCAGCAGTTAAAAACCCATGAAACGTGATTTAAAAATACTACTGTTAAACGTACGTACCTTGTTCCATTGGAGAAGGAAATCTGACCTTTGACCTCTGCCCTCAGGCCACGGCTCCAGTGTCCATCCCGTCCAGCAGCAGTAACGCGACTGGCTCAGCCTCCACCAGCTTCACTCCCACCAACAGCTCCAGCTTCAGCATCTCCTGGCAGTCACCGCCCGTCACTTTCACCGGGACCACAGTGAGGAATCTTTAATGCACACGCAAGACCAAGCATTTATTCTCAGCCACATACAAAGTTACATTTGTGTTCTTGTAATCCCAAATCTCTCTGTCATCTTCAGGTGTCCCCCAGTAAAAGCCATGGCTTTGGCGAACAGCGCTCCCAGACCATCGCCGTCCTCTCATCCCCTCCCAGAGCCACCACTGCCCTCAGGTAAGGGATCCTCACTGCTCGCCAAGTCTTACCTGACATTTCCTTTTTTAGCTTTAATTAAAGGCCGAACAAACTGAATGCACATACAAAGCCCAATTGCAATGAAGTTTGGACGTTGTGTAAAACGAAAATAAAACCAGAATACAATGATTTGCAAATCCTTTTCAACCGATATTCAGTTGAATATATTACAAAGACAAGGGGCCCTATCTTGCACTCAGCGCAATTGCCTTTGTACACCGACGCATGTATCATTCTTATTTTGCACCCGACGCACAGCGGACTTTTCCCTCCATAGACGCATGTCGGTAAATTAGGGAATGTATTTGCGCTCCTGGGGGAGGTTCAGCGAAAAGAGGAGGCGTGTTCCGGCGCAAAAGTTCCCTGGTGCTATTTTGCAGTTTCAGAAAACAATTCTGCCACTGACCAGGAAAAACCTGGTCTAAAGTCAGTGGCGCTAGTCTAAAGTCAGTAGCGCGTTATTCAGATGCTATTTTAGGGGCGCATGCTTGGCCATAATGTAGCGTGAAAAAGAAAAATATTACTGAAAATGCGCTTTAGGTGTTTGGATAGATCAGGAGGCACTTTACAGTACAGTCCTCAAAAAGTCGCCCGAGATCCGCCCACAAAGATACTTGCGTTTCACGTTTGATACTTGCGTTTCAGATCGTTAAAATAGGGCCCAAGATATTTAATGTTCAAACTAATAAACTTTTTGTAAACTATTGGGTTTTTTTGTGCAAATATTCACTCATTTTGAATTTGATTCCTGCAACACGTTCCAAAAAAGTTGGGACAGCGGCATGTTTACCACTGTGTTACATCACCTTTCCTTTTAACAACACTCAATAAGCATTTGGGAACTGAGGACACTAATTATTGAAAATTTTCAATGGGAGACAGGTCTGGACTGCAGGCAGGCCAGTCTAGTACCCGCACTCTTTTACTACGAAGCCACGCTGTTGTAACACGTGCAGAATGTGGCTTGGAATTGTCTTGCTAAAATAAGCAGCGATGTCCCTGAAAAAGACGTTGCTTGGATGGCAGCATATGTTCCTCCAAAACCTGTATGTACCTTTCAGCATTAATGGTGCCTTCACAGATGTGTAAGTTACCCATGCCAGATAAGCATATTTTAGTAGTCTAAAGTATCTCAACTCATGGAGAACAATTGTTTACCACAGGTTTGGTGTGTACTATGTCTAACTACAGGTTTCTGCGAGTTTGATGCTGGCGCTCATTATATTATAGATAATAATTAACAGTCTTCTCCGTCATGACACTTTCATCTGTTTTTCTCCATTTCTCCTCCTCAGTCGGAAGGTGCGCGGTGAGGGCAAGAAGTGCCGTAAGGTGTACGGGATGGAGAACCGCGACATGTGGTGCACCGCCTGCCGCTGGAAAAAGGCCTGCCAGAGATTCACCGACTGAACGCTCCCCACCAACCTCACAGCGCACCACCCCAACGGCCAGAGAAAGGGGCGAGGGGCATCGTTTTGCATGCATTTGGTTTTCTTCAGCTCAAAATCACAACTCTGCGTCAAACGCTGGCCTGACGTTGCCCCCCCCCCCCACCCCCCCAGCTTCACTGAACGCCAGCTGTGGAAGGAACCAAAGGACAGCGGAGTCACCTTTTACATTGCCGTCCAGGATTTCTAGTACTGCCTCGCCATTCCCGGTTTTGGGAAACCCCAGGGCAGCTAAACAGTGTAAAGAAAAATAGATCTAAAGATTTCTCCTGTTTTTTTTATGTTGGGTTCAGTGTTGCATCTTTCTATGTTTTGTAAAGCTGTGGTTTCTAAATGGGAGGTCTAGTCAAAGAAGGGGTCCGGGAAAAAAGGCCAAAAGCTTTTTTGTGTTTTGTCAAAAGAAAAAAATAATTCTTCACTTTTTTTATCCAAAAGAAGAATTGGCGTCTTTGCTCTAGTCTTTGAAGACTGTTATGAAAAAGCATGGAGGTAAAGCTCACCGTTTTTGTTGTTCCTACAACTTGTTCATCTCTTTTGTTTTATTTCTGGACTTTCTGAGGTGATCTTTTATCACAGACATCACACCCTCTCTCCCAGCTCCTCACCCGTTCTTCACTCCTGACAACCCCGGGCGAATGTACAGCAGAGCCGGGAAAGGCAGGTTGACATGTAGAGAAAGTGAGGAATAGAGACAACCAAGGTGAATGATTAATGCAACAAAGATACCATTTTTCAGACAGGGAAAGCAGATGGACCATGCCAGTGATTTACCACATAAAAGGTACAGCACAGGTATTCCCCCACAATCAAAGCAGAAGACAGGAACTGTTTTCTATGTCACTTTTTCAACCAGTTGGTTCCTTTTCTTTGTTTTATCAGGGATGTGATTCTAAGGAAATCAAAAACCAGCAGCTTGGGGTTATACTATATACAGCACAGTCTCAATAGCTTCTCTTTCATTACACATGACAACTTTGCAACCAAAAACTCCTTTATCTTATTCTTTATGTTTTTGGTTTTTGTTACGGTGTTTACCATGTTTACAGTTGTTGATTTTTTTTTTTTTTTTTTTTCTTTTTCGTTTTGTGAAACCAAGACTGTTTACCGACCACCTGCTAAAGAAAGTGTGTTAAAAGACCTTCCTGACAGCACTGGAAGCATGAAGTCAGCGGCGTGGGAGGCCTTAAAAAGATAAACATCTTTCACCACATACAGAGAGACAGATTGCCCTCCTCCTCGACCAACTCTGACACCTTCCCAAAGGGAACAAAATATCTTTGTGTTTACGTACGCCACAGAGGCGCATCTTGATGAACCAAAGGGGGAGGGCTGAAAACCAAAAGTGAGGAACTTGCACTGTATGTGTGTGTAACGGAGCACTTGGTATATTTGTCATTACTTCTATTGAGTTGAAAACGTTTCTATCTTCCACGAGCCCTCTTCATTTCCTACTAATAAATACTTGTTAAATACTTGTAACTTTATATTATAAAAGGAAGTAAGAAAAAAAACAAAAAAACTTTTAACCACCCAGATGTTGCTACTCCCCTTATTGGAACCAATATTTGCTCCATGATTTTTTGGTGGAATAAGTTATAAGCACTTAATTAGGTCACTCCTTTGTTGTTTAATGTGCACTGCACACTTTATTCACTTGGCAACATGCAAGCAAAGCTTTGACTGAAGCTTTCATAAAAGTCCTCGTGGTCGCCATGTAACCTTGTAATTGACGAGGTCAAAAGTGGGATTGGTGAAAAAATATCTGATTTGTCATTTGAATGTGTTCAAGCGTCCTTGTTGGCTCAAAGACAGGAAACAAACTCACAAGACCAAATACTTTACAGATGTTCACTCTGTAGTGATAAATGGCCCCAGCTCTTTTGTCCCCCGGGGCTGCGTTCTACTTTATCACAATGTGCTGAAATTGATAGAAATATCCTACACATGTTTCTACCAACAGTCACGTTGTGATTCTGTTCCTGCATTTACTCTCTGCATTATATAAAATTTGCTTGAATGCACGATGAAATTTTGGCATTTCTGTCACACACACACACACAATCATTTTACCCCAGAATTATTCAAAACCAACACCAGCTAATAAACTCACATACTCGCCTGTTTAATATACAGTACAGTACTTCCGCATCTAAAAAAATTGTGTTTCTTCTTTTGTCTTTTTTTTTTTTTGTTAGTTCATGTTTATATGTAGTTCTTGTATTTTCTCTAAGCTCCAGGTTTATGACCAGTTACCTCGGTCATTACATTTGCCACCTTATGAACAGGACAGGTTCAAGTACAACATTGCGTTAGGAAATAATGTACAGTTCAACCTGTCGGGCTACTATTGTTTTGTATACAGAGATAGCCTTAAAGTCACCTTTTTTTTTTTTTTTATTGCTTCTTCTATGCCGTTACAATGATGTTACAGTAAGAAGTATTTAGATTATCAACGAACTAATTTGCCATTGTATGTGAACATATAATTGTTTAAGAAAAGACAAATCTATATATACATAAAGAAAAAACATGTTGGAATTTAAATTCAAAGCAAAAAAAAGACTTTTCTCTTTTTTTTTCATATACATATATATGGATATATATGCTGTTGATGAATTTTATTTTCATGTTCTGCTGAAGGAAATGTTGGTGGGTAAGTGCAGGAGGAAACCCACTCATAATTCCCACTGCAAGCCAAGCTTGTTATGCTCTTTTCAGTGAGTGTGACCCGCACGCTCCCCCCTGGAGCTCCTTCACGTCACGCAGCCAGCGCTGCTAAGCAGTTGAAATCCACAGTTGATTAAAACCTAAAAATGTTATTTCCAATTCTCCTTTCCCGGTGCCGCGCAGGCCCACTTGCAATTAGTGCGTTTGACATCCCGGTGTGATTGCGCTCTGTATGAATGTGAAGGAGCCCCAGGCAAAGTATGCGAGCGGCCACTGAAGCACGGTGCTCTAACCCCCCCCCCCCCAAACGCTGCTCCTCCCAAGCAGTTCCACTATGTTATCAAATGCCCCGTGGCATTTCCCTGTCAGGCTCCTGACAAACCAACACTTTGGGGTCCAAGGATGTTTCTGTTGGTCCACACATCAGTGGCTGGATTTTTTTTTCTTTTTTTTTTTAACTCCATGCACTTACAACTGCCATTTCTCCATCATTGTGGTGCTTCATGTTTGTGTTCGGACCATCTCTTTCATTGGTGTTTGGGGAAATCTGGCCAATCATATTCTGTCCAGGAACAAGTCCCTACTGTAGTTCAGATCATTCAGATGTTCTGGCAAGACTGGATATTTTAAATGGCGGCATCTCCAGGCAGCTAATTTCGGCGCTCTCTCTTGATGCTGATTCTAGGTCAGCGTTGGGTCGACCCAATGGCAAGTAACAAGATTTGGCCAAAATAAGCTCACACCCTTGTTTAGGGTAAATCCAAATCCTCAAAAGGATATTTGCTGCCATTCTCAAACCTGTCCATCTCTTCAGTGAGGAACTCTGGGATTTGTTTGTGGACTTTGGCCTGGCCTGCTAGTTGTACTGAGATTATCTCACTGCAGTTGGCACAAAGATGGCGTTCGCATTAAGGGGCTCTCAAAGGCACCCAGGTTGGTCTTTGCATAATGGAAATACTGGTGCTGTGGCCTCAGCAGGGGAGAAATTTTAAGGGGAAAATATTCTCATGCAGTGCTGTTTCGCCTATGTTGTCCTCAGATCATATTAACTCCATTTTGTACACAATGTTATGCTGTAGAACATGAAAATAAAAACACCCTGCCGCAAGCCTACCAAGTGTCCAGACACGAGTTAGTGAGGGGGTCGCCCCGAAACCTCTGTTGCCTCTCCTGCTTCCTCATCCATTTGGATGGTTTTATTTTGCTGACTAGTGCTCATTGCTGTCTCCCTATTAGTTGGGCTCAGTCCTGTAGGTAAGAGCAAAACGAAATTTGCTCAAAATTAGTGTATATTTTGTATTCTATTACTGTAAAAATGCTCATGTGTGAGCATGGAAGTACTTTTCCATATACCCCAAAATATTCAACATTCAGACTAAGCAAACAGTTCATTCTTGACCTCAGAAACAGCTGAACAATTTCAGCTCAAGGTCCATTTACTTGCTTGTTGTGGAGCTTTTGACCCTATCTCACAGTCTTCATCAGTAGATTGAGTTTTATCAGTTGTCAGGGAACTCTAGATGTTCAAACTTTACATGTTTCTTTCATTTTATATAACAACTGAGCAAACTCAGTCTGGTAAAGAAGACCAGGCGATACAGCCGAAAGCTCCCGACGGAGTGAATTTTCTAATTTCTTTCAAAATTTTTCCAAATACATTAAACATGACAAGCTACCTGTTAAGCACGACACGCAGTTGCATTCTCCATCCTAACTGACATCACAGAGTTTTAGCAGTCTAAAAGTTAACATCCGTACCCAACAGATGAACATGTTGTGAGATGTTTGGGATATTGGATCATTTACTTCCTTTTGGGCAAAACTGGCAGAAAAAGAGGGATCATGTATTTTCACTCCCAAATTGACACCCTAATGATGCCATATGGCATCAAGCTCCTAATCTGATCATCTAACGTATTCATATTGGAGCAGAAGTAAGCTTTCAACCCTGCAACCTGGGGGGGGGATGAGCAGCTAAACGTGAGCTCAGAAATGACCTGCCATTATAAACGTGTGTTCGCATGGCAGAATTAAAACTGGCATCAAAGAGCCACAATAGGCGGTCTTGTTTTCTCTAGTGAGAGTGATATGAATACTTATGAGGAGGGTTTTTTTCTGCTTCAAATGGAGCGGCTGGTCTGGCTTTTGTTCTCTGCTGTGTTTACCCCCTCCGCTGCCGCCTAATAAAGGGCTGAGCGTTCAGCTGTGATTTATGAGCTGAAGAAAACAAGATAGCATTATTCTGCCTACGGACAGCATAAAAATCAACTCTTGTGAGTTACGAGGGACCCTCAATGTATATGTCCTCGCAAACACACACACACACACACACACACACACACACACACACACACACACGCACGCTATGTCCATGCACTTATTGTCCAGCGTAGCTACTGAACAGTGATGGCTTTAACAGCAGTTCATATGCTGACAGTTTTATAAGCATTCATGGTTTATGTACCTGATCCTTACTGAGATCAATATTTCATACATGACAATACTTGTTTGTGATAAGAGGCTGACACTTATTATATCATCCAAGTAAAGGTCAATATATGCTACAATATTTACAGATGAAGCTCCAGTACACTGTTCTCTAAGCTACAGTATCAGTGTGTATCAGTTTGTTTACGTGACATCCCTGAAAAAAAAAAAACTTACTTATTTCCATTTTTATTTGCACTGTCAGATCCAGATGTTGAAGTTAGAGTGACAGGTTTTCCCCTCAGTCAGGAGGCCCTCTCAGCTCTGTGGTTGCAGATTAGCTGGCCACCCACTTCTAGCAGGCGATAACACATGTGAGCAGATGCCCGCAGGGTTGTTATCTGCCCTGCTGGCCTGCAGTTCCTGCTCACAGACCCTCCTGTGTTGTGTAGAAATACCACTCATAATATTCTGACAGCAGGTGGCACTGTGGATTCAGACGTCATGTGAAAACGACTGGAAATGTGTTTGGACTTGTTTTAAATTGTACTTTTGAAGAAAGAAATTGACTATCTGCACAGTCGAGTACACCTGAGTAGTCCTAGTGTTGCCTTGCATGACCCTGAGTATAGATTAAGTAGCAGTGTGTCTTCAAAGTGTCCAGATCCCACCAACCATAGGGCTAGTTTCCATGGCAACCATGCTGACGGGCAGCTTTGTGCATCTCTGCTCCTATCCAGAGCAAGGACCAGAGCGATGTTGTTGTTGTCAATAAAAAGAGGAGGGACCCTCCAGCCTTCATTCTTTCATTCAGGATTGTAAAGGAGGAGGAGGGTTAGAAAGAGGAGGAAATGTGGGGGGATGGGGGGCGAGGGAGACATTGTTAATTTAAAAGTCCTTAGCATGTGGAGCTGCTTCGCCCCCCATTATGGTTATATTTGAAGGAATGAACAGGACAGGAGTCCTGAATGTGCCTTGATAAGCCTAGAGTTTCTAGAGTGGACCTCACCAGTCGCCATGTTTTTGACTAGAAACTGTGTGTGGAGGGCCACGGCACCGATGATGGAATGTCTTTGGTGCTGGCTAGTCTGAGTTCTGCTTTCTATACCTATAATTCAAAGATTTGTTATACAAAGAAATGTCCTGCGACTTGCGTTCAGAGGCCCCTTTGGCCCCGGTTCTAGAAAGATGTTACAACGTCTAAGAGTGACTTTTCTACTCTTTGCTGTAAACGATTTTTTTTTTTTATCCAAACTCATGACTTATGGCTCCTCTCTCCCTTTTGTACAAGGGCTTGTAGATACATGTATGCCAATGTGAAGAATTGCTGTCGTGGGGCGATCTAGAAATGTTTGGGAAATCAAGGAAGCCTCATTCAGCGAACAGCATGTGAAACAGTCGGTGAGATGATCCATTTTTAGTGCAGGAGCTGCTCAGTCATCACCTGCTTTGTGTGAAGGTGGGTGAATGATAATAAGGCGGATAGAGAGAAAAGAAAATCACTCTCATCAGCCTGTATTCTAATATTGGATGTGATTATTCAGAATATTAAAGCCTAAAGATGAAAGGATATTTCAGCCACAGCTCCTTTAGTTTGAACTCGAATATGCAACCCAGAGACCCACCCTCTCCTTAAACTGGATCATCTCATTGGCTGTTTTATCTGATTACAATCATGTACACCTCAAGAACTCAATGACTGTCACACTGGATTTTTTTTTTTTTTTTTGTATATTCAGTATATTATACTATATGCTTTGGTCTAACTGTATTTTTAATACTGCATGTGCATGCAAATAAGGAAATTATGAGATACATGACTTTATATAAATGTGCTCTGTTTGTGCTTTGGCGTCCATGACATGTTGGGAGCAGCCAGAGTTGCTTTATTTTATTTGAACTGCACATTACATAGTTTTGTTTTCAAAGCTTCAGATTGGTATACAAAAATACATTTCTGTCTTACGTTTTCACATCTGTACGAGAGAGGCATAAGTACCTGTGATTCCCTGCTGGCACGGACCAATTTGTCCCAGTCTGAGTGAGGCTCTCTCCATCCTTGTTGTGTGTGGATTAACAGTTAGCCGGTCCCACGAGAGTCTAGTTAGGCGCTTGTGGAAGACAGATCACTGGAGGAGGCTGTGCACTAAAGCCTGCATCTCCCAGTGAGTGTTGCAGTGATGGGAACAGTGCCAGCTGGAGTTATGGACGAGGTCTGATTTGTGTCTCAGTTGTTGTACTTCCTCCACCCCCAAACCCCCCGACCTTCTGCTGAAAACACACAGGATGATACCACATGATACTTTAACTAACCCCTCTAAGAGGTAAAACCACAAGTGTTCAGCGCTTTAGTTGGCAGTCTTTTGAAGACTAAATGTACATGTTTGATATGTGTTTCTAGACTGTAAACTAAATCCTAGATGCAACACATTGTCCTTCTCCAGATCTGTACGTGGACAGTGCATTTAGTGACACAGTTGGTTGTAAAATGTTAACACTACATTGTCTGACATAAACGCAGGAAATGTTTTTTTTTGGGGGGGGGGGGGTCAGGATGTCATTTAATGAGCAGCGTCAAATTCATCTGTTTGGTTCAAAGTTTTGAGGAAATTTCAAGGAACAGATTTGGGGAAATTAGCTTATTAGCTTACTTGCTGAGAGTTAGATGAGAAGATCGAAACTGACCTTTTCATCTACCTCTCGGCAAGTTAGCAAATAAGCATGTTTCCGAAATGGCAAATTAGTCTCGTAATGTTTTGTCTTTTTTTATGGGGTATTCAGGTGAACAGTGCAGGACAAGAAGGGAAAGTATTTAACACTGTTTGGAGATGTGCCAGCTGTCACTTTCATACATAACAAAGGCAAAATGTTCTGGCCTGATTTCGCTGAATTTGTTTTCTCCAATCAGTATCATTTACCTCAAATATCTGATTGTAAAAAAAAAATGTCATTTGGCTGAAGGTGGATTATTGTCAACACCAGATATTTCAAACACTTGTCAGCTTCAAAAGGAATGCTTGTCTCCGAGAGCCTCTTCTCACCACTCTGCTTGTTTTATATACTGTATATGTGGTGAAAAGTACTGGATGAGCTCCAACCGGAGTCCCGCAGGTGTACTTCCTCCGAGTCATCAGGAATAACAGAGTTTTCATGAGCCTGGTGTCTCGTCGGGAGTGCAGGATGAATGAGACAACAATTATCATTCTGCGCTGAAAAAGTTAAAGATGCCTGATGTTTCTAAATTGGCACTTTCTCTTTCCCGTTTTCCAATCCACCTTTCAAGCAACTGCAGCATTTATGTCAGTCTGCATCATTTAGCAAGCATTTGAATATGCAACTAAATATCTCAGCTTCAAACATTTGTTGCCTGTGTTTCATTTTTCATAAATACCTTTTGGGCAGGACTCCTTTCATTGCACTGCACTCATCATATCACACAACCGAGACGCCTCCACCACACAAACACACACACACACAAAACCAGGCACAATATGAGTGAAAGGGGTGTAAAGCCAACAGTTTGCGATCATGTCATCGGGGCAATATGTGCCCGTGCTGCTCAACATATGTCCCTGTGGCTTCAGGTCTAATCCTGTGATGATGTGAAGAGCTCGCTGGTGGAAGCTGCTCGCATATCTCCGGGCTACTCGTCCAAATGCACTGCCCCGCCAAGGAGTTGATAGCACGTGTGTGTGTGTGTGTGTGTGTGTGTGTGTGTGTGTGTGCAGCAGGAAACGATGGAGTGTGTGTTTCACATGACCGCCCGAGGTATGTCCCATCTGCCCAATGTAGCATTAACACCTCCTCCTGTTTGTCTGTGTGTGAGGAAAGTGTGAGCATAAAAGCTTACTGTGCATGTGTGTGTGTGTGTGTGTGTGTGCACGTCTACTTCTTGATCAAGCCATTCCTGCGGCTATAAAAGCATGTTTCAATGTGCAAGCTGTCATACCTCATGCGTTATCAACTCGTACATTGACATGGAATAATAAACCTCTCCATGCTGCTTTTCAATTCAGCCAAAGCTTCTGTGCTTCATTATCATAAACACTGGCATCTGCAGAGCACCCCCACCCCCTCCATCAACTGACCAAAAGGAAATGCAAGGAGCCCACAGTTTATGATGCGAAAACACAAGTTCACATTACATCCGGTTAAAGCTCGCTGACATTTTACTTGATGCAGTGATTGTAGAGGTGCTTATCCAGGCTGTAGACACATGCTGTGCACTTGTCTGTCCGCTCCACTGAGGCGTTTGAATAGCAGTTTGAGGTGCTGAGGAATTAAGACGTCGGGGAGTCAAGCTCACAGACGATGTTCGGCATCTTAGTGGATCGCAGGGAGCTGCATTTGTGTACGCCTATGTCCGAGTCATTGAATAATTGATGATGGCAGGGAAAAACAGCACATGTAACACCGGCTCCATCTGTGACCTCAGTTGATAAGAATCGTTGCTGTCCATGAAATCAGTAGCTTCCCTTCGCTGTGAGGGTGCAGGAGGTTCAAAACAAGGGGGAGGGTGAGGAGGAAGAAAGAGGCACATATGGATCAGTTTAATACTAGCAATATAGGTTTTTACATCTGAAAACTCAACCCGAAGAGAGATTTCTTTAGTTAACTTGAAACAGGATGATCTTGATTTTGTTAGAGGCAAAAACGAGAGACTATTGTGCCTGTTTGCACCAAGACAGAAATGTCGCCAAGCAAGAGGTCACCGGGTTGTTTCACCAGGAGAACAAATAGGGACTGATTATGGAAAAAAATGCTCTAGTCTATAGCATGATCCTCGTTGTGCGTCGATATTCTAGATGAAGCCACAAATGTTTGAGCTTTACATCAATAATTAAAAATTTGGGAGATACGGTTTTTCACGTTGTTGCAGAGAGCTTGATAAAAAAAAGATTGATACCGTTCTCATGTTTGGACGTTAAATATGAAGCTACAGCTAAAACAAAATGGCCTACCAGCACCTCTAAACTAAACTATATTTCAGGTCTATTTTTCCTGCCGAGAATTAGTTGAGAAGATTGACACTGCTTTCATGTCTGAGCCTTAAATATGAAGCTACAGTCAGCAGCTGGTTAGCTTAGCTTAGGTTAGGTTAGCATTAAGACTGGAAACTGGGGGAAAGAACTAGTCTGGCTCTATCTGAAGCGAAGGTAACAAAATCTGCCGTTCAGCACCTCTAACCTGAGCTATGTTTTGGGTCTATCTTTCTTTCTACAGGTAGAGTTCGATGCTAGCGTCCGCTGGGTTAGCTTGACTTAGCCCCCCGTAAAACAACATGTTGTTTTTACACTTTGGTTTTTGTACGGATACAAGTGAGATATAATGTATGTTTTTGTGAGCTTTAGGGGTGCTGGTAGGACAGAGCTAGGCTGTTTTCTCTCAATATTAACTGATTGACAAGGACAGAAAGTTTAAAACTTACACACAAACATTAATTTAACTAAATTTGCCATGTAATATTTTGGCTTAAAACAAGGCCTGCTTCATCATATTACACACAGACAGTGTCACACATTCAGTCTATAGCCTTCGTGGGATTATTGTTAACACACAAAGCACTTGCAATATGTATCTGTTCTATCACAAATACTATACTCTATTGCACCAATGATGTTTTCTTATATTCTTTTCCACAATATAATGAAATTCTATGAATATATGATGATTTTTCTCAAAGAAGAATCGATACACACTGACTGTTATCTCCTGTACCCGTTTTTTTTCTTTCTTATCCGTTCTCTATGTGTAGAAACTGCCATCGTTCATGTTGTAAATTGTGTTTTCTGACAAATTGCGTTCTGGTGCTGTTGTTGTTTGACTCAATGTACAGTTTACCTTCTCCAGAGTAATCTGTTTGTCTGGAAGACTCTGGAGGCATCTGGTTATAACTGAATAAAGATTTTTTGGCAGCTGTTTGTTAGCTGCTGTCACTGTGTCTTTTGTTTGCTCAAAAACATTTAATGTGAAAAACATACACTCTAAAAGTTAGACACTCCAGTCGTGGAATATAACTAAGTACATTTACTTGAGTACTTTGTTACTATTTAAGTACATTTTTTATTTGTTATAGTCTTTCAATTTTTCCTCTACTTTTTACTTCTACTTTTTACTTCTTCTTCCCAGCATGTCAGAGGCAAACAGTTAAGATAACTACATTTACTTGACAGCTATAGTTTTCAGATTCAGAAATGGCTCACAAATGGCTGGCCCTGGCAGCCACCTACGTCCGCATTTTTCGGACCAGTAAGTAAAGGTGGCTGAGAAGCAAAGCTAGCTAGCAGCACATAACCGTAGCAGTAACGTTATTTCAAGTTCGTTTCTAGATTTAGATGTGAAGTTGATAAAAGAAAGGTAGATGTAGGCCTGCCTTTTTTCTTTAAATGATGAGGAGCTTTTGGTAAGTTTAATGGATTTTCCTGCATTTTAGTAAAATTATTTTAGCTATCTAGCTATTAGGCTACTGCTTGCGTATGCTGCTGGTGTTAAAACCTCTGAAGACCCACTCAGTTGCAGTTATTCTGGCTGATTAGACCTATGCTCAGGTTAAAGGTGGTCCGGAGCTTAGATGGGAATTTATTAAGTCAAAAATCTTTTCTACCAATATATGTAGATAGATAAATGTGTAGTTTATACTGCCCTATCAGGTGCCATCTATCTCTATCTATCAAAGCTAACAAGACACACAGGAAAATGTCAGTCAATCGGCCTGCTTGGTTCCTGGATTGGACATGATGGATTGAGACAAAGTGTGTGTGTGTGTGTGTGTGTGTGTGTGTGTGTGTGTGTGTGTGTGTGTGTGTGTGTGTGTGTGTGTGTGTGAGATGCAGCCTCCTGCCATACTGTGTAAAAGTGATGGCTTCAGTCACCGTGTATTCATGTCTCTGCAGTAGTGTATTGAAAGTGTCTAGGTGTTGAGCCTTGTGTTAAATCACTTGGTGAGGTTATTCAAGGTGGTTTAACTGCGGTAGGATAGTACTGAAGGCCCAGGTGTAATATACACGGCCTGCCACTGGTAATATCTAAGTTTGTACTTTTGCAGCCACTTTTAAAAGGACGTGGGCATTTCACTACAGGCTTTACTCACTATTCTATTACAGTATGACAATGGTAGGTGGTAAAGCCCCTAAAATCTTGATTCAAATCTTAGTCAAAAATGTGTATTTAAATCTTCATTTGGTTTCTGTGCACTTCAGATCAGTAAGAGAAGAATAGATAAACTACATCATCATAATAAAATCAAGCAGATTTTCGGACTTCTTATCTCCTCAGTGTCCTCCTGGAACTGGGCTTCTAGCGAGATCTACCAAATATTATATTCACCAGTTAATACTATGATTCAGGCAATCTGCTGTGGTCTGGATGAAGAATAAATAAAGCCATCAGGTGTTGCTGCTGTTCTTGGCCGCCCTCTTGTGTTCAAATGACGCACCACAGCTGAATGAGTTTGTGTTTTTTGTCCTCAGAGAAATACAGTCACATTTTATGAATACAGTCACTTTTTTTGACCTTCTGTGGGTAAATTCAAATGTTTCCCCATAGTAGACACACTGATGTGTTGATAATGTCACGTCCTTCAAACTGGTATTTAGCATTTGAGGAAATCCCCATGAAGTCAAATAAATTCCCATTTTCACCCCCTTGTGGCTATATAAAGACATTTTACTCAGAACAAGGTTCAGAGGTATTTTTAATTAGAGCGTGTCTTCACTCCACAGTTCCAATTAAAGAACAAACAAATGCGTGTTATATGTATGACTCAATACAAATAAAAACCCTCATGCCAGATAAAAGGCTTTAATAAATTCTCTCAGTGAACCAGGTCATGGCTGGAAAGTGATGCGAGGACATGAGATACTGTACTGTGGAAAATCAAGTTCTATCAACTCAGAATAGCAAACACAGTTGTTTCATGATGAGTGAAATCAAGATGTTAACAGCAGAAATCCCTGGGCCTGTATGTGGTGTCCTCTCGGGACGCTGATTCACAGTTTGTGTGGCACATGACATCACTAATGATCAAGTGGGAGAGCTGATTTACATTCATGTTTAGCCAATCGTCCTGGTCCTCTCCGAGCTCAGGAGAAGTGTTAGAAACGTGTGTTAAATCCTCGTGTCCTCCCTTTGTGTACCAGAGGAAACCTTGGCTGTGTTCAGACTGGCTCTGTTTGCCCTTCACGTTTTATTTATCCTCCAATAGTAGCCCTGTGCATATCAGACAACTATGGTGAGAGTAACTGTTTAGAAGTTTAACAGAAAATAAGCATGTGAAGCTAGCCTGACATCGCCAGACCAAACTGCTGATGTAAAGGCCCTGACACACCAACCCGATAATCGGCCGTCGGACAATCTGGCGAGGTCAGTGACTTGAGTCTGTTCGGTGTGTTCCGTGCCGTCGTCCTTCATTTAGGCCTATTTGACATGTTGAATCGGAAGGCGGGCAGTCGGACTCAATGGCCAATCTGATTGGTGGAGCGCTAACCTGGAAATGACTAGCGGGATGAGCGTGACAAACGCCTCTCAAAATCTGACGAAAATCTTTTAAACTGACCTTTCTCGATCTGAAATGAAGACAGATTCAGCAACTGCATGGCCTATTTCTCGCTTATAATGTTTTCAGAAACACGTTTCGGTGATCTTCGTAAAATATGAGATCGTATTCCGAACGAAGCCGCCATTATGCATTTTTTGGGGCGACAATACAAATTAGCGCCGCCTGCTGTTATGGAGACGTATTACGTCTCGCGCAGAATGTACGCTCAAGACGGTGCCGCTTCGGTGTGTTCCGAGGCACTTTTTGGACCGCCTCGGGGAGCCGACTGATCAGTCCGACTGCCTTTTCTGCCAACGGTCGGCCGTCGGTTTGGTGCGTCAGGGGCTTAAGGGTCAGGGTTGCCAGAGCAATTACAACGTGAGCTTGCAGATTCGTCTGGTTCCAAGGCTAATGTGAAGCAGCACAAGACTGTCCAACTCAAGAAAACAGTTCTGTGATTGAAGATGTAACGCTGATATACAGTATACACATTTAATATTTAAAAGGTTTTGGTCTGTATGAAAGCAGCATTTTCCAGAAAATAGCCTACTGTATACAACCCTGCAATTATCAAAAGAAGCAGATTTTGAAAAGGTTTCCTAGAAACTTTCAAAACAAAAGCTTTGGAGTAACAAGATTAAGAGTCTACAGCCATGCTAGCAGCTCTGTGAGGCATCTTACTTTAGCAGGTTAGCATGCTAACATTTGCTAATTAGCACAAACATGAAGGTCATTAGTTTTTCAGGTATTTAGTCATAAACCCAAGTATTGGACAATTGTTGACCCGATTATGGTGCTGGAATGAAACGTTCATCTCATGATAATCCATCTAATGGTTGTTAAGATATACAAAATAACAGCCAGCGCAGTCTACAAAATAACAGCCAGCGCAGTCTCTTGCTTTGCTTTTATCTGTATTACAGAAAGGGGAGAGACTAGGTGTTACCTCTCAGGCAGAAACAATGAACAAGTGTTTAAATATTGACTCTGGCTCTGAAAGAGACACATTTATTTCACTCTCACCTCGGGTCAAGGCTGAACCTTGACTGTGTGTTTGCTCTGCCTATGTTCTGCTGATCTTGGCTGTTTTCCTGTAACTATCTAAGCATGGAGATAAGATTTTGACAGACTCTTAACAATGGGAAAAGGGATGGTTTTTATTCTGAATTGTGTTTTGAAATACAAGCTTTGGAATCGTGGCTGCAGCCGTGACACTTAGTATCAGTGGCTTAGTACTGTGGGTACAAAGCTTTGTACCTATATGACACAAAAAGGCATACATTCATATTCTGAACACAGTGTTAGACTACTTTATGATTGACTAAAATAATATAACGACAAAAACGGAAACCCATTGTAAACCATAAATGGCATCAAAATGGAGGCAGACAAAATAAGTGCTTATGAAAATAAGTTTGTAATATTTCTATATTTGTGCAATTTTCTAAACACTAACTAAATAATGAAACTGTTAATTTGATGAAGAAAAAATAAAATAGGAGCATGTTTGGCATCTGAGCTTTGCTGGTTAGACAAAGACGGAGAAATAAGGAGGGCAGGAGGTAAGGGAAAGGAGAAAAGGAAAGTTATACAGCAGGGAGGATTTCTCCTACAGCGAGCCAGAATAGACTCAAATATACGATCGACACAAGACCGCATGCCTGCACCCATCCCATGCTTTCAGTTTCCACACCAGTTAACAAGCGAGCACACGTGTCAGACAAAAAGACCAGACAATTAGATCACAAGAAAGGCTGTGGTAAGTCACTTGTTTCCAATAAAGGGAGACTGGCACACAAGAGTTTAGCGGGTGAGTGTTGACGGTCTAGGGGTTAGAAGGTCAAGTGAGGAGGAGTGGGTGGGAGGTCGGGAGGGGTCAGGCAAGTTTCAGTTTATCTCCTGGGTGGGCGAGCCTTCTGGCTGACTGAGCAAAGACTCGGTGGTGGCGCTTTCCTGCTCGCCAGGGTTACTGGTGGACGCTGATGGACTCATCTTGGTCTGAAGCAGGGGGAGGAGAAAAGACGAGGAAGAATAATTCAATTCTTGACTCCCATAACTTAAGTTAACAATGGGATTTATACAGACACAAAAAACCAACCACATTTAAAATTAAAATCTGTGGTAAAAGTCAAGGTTAACATAGTTACTTTTACCAGAGCTCAAATTTAAAATGCATCAATGTAATGTAAAAATCCATAAATACAAAACGTCCTATTAAAAAAACTATTTAAAGCAATACGTATGTAACCTTTGAAAGAAATAATAACACAATCTTCTGTTCAGCAAAAGTTACGTAGTCTCACTTTAAATGTTGATAGAAATAGTAGTTTAAAAGGTGAATTCCTGTTTTTATTGACACTAAAAGGAGTTGTATGAACAGTCTGTGACCTCTATGAATATTCGATAAAGCTATCAATAAAGATATTACATACTGATTGAAAGGATAATGTTTACTATTGAGTTAGGCTAAGGCACAAACCATCTGACCAGGTCGAGAAGACTTCAGTGAGCTGCCTGAGATCACTACACATTCCTACGCAAATACGCAATGGAACTAAACTAGTGACATTTCCGGTTTACATTCCTGGTGGATCTGTAAATTTAAAAGTATTAGTTCAAGGTGAGAGGAGCAGTTCTATACATAGTCCTCCTGGGCTTTAACACGCTGCCACTTAAAACATTTTGAAATGTGTGTTGCTGAAAATGCGGCCACTAGTCCAGTTTTTAATTCAGTTACCTTCAAAGTCTCCACTTTCTCCTCAAATGACTTGAAAGTTGGTGCATTCCTGTGAAAGAAAGAGACATAAAACAACAAAATCACATCCCGACCGACAGTCTTTGACTTTATCTGACATGCTTACAGTATACACCCTATACGTTTGGGAAAGTAAAGATGCAGACCACAAGGAAAACAGAAACACAGATGAGTGTGTTTTTTGGATATAGGTTAGAATGGTTTGCATGAATGGAATACATTTTATGTTTGAATTTCAAATAGAGCTGTAACATCATCAACTATATGGATTATCAATTAATTGTTTTAGTCTTCTATGACAGTAAAGTACATCTCATTGGTGTTTAGGATTGTTTATTGAACAAAAGCAATTTGAAGACATCCCCTTAAATTCTAGAAAACATTTTATGAGTTAATAATCCACAGATTCATTGATGAAAATAATTGCCGCTTTAATTTCACACATCCAGACCTGCATCTCATCAAACTCCCTAAGACCTGTAGAAATTGAGCACAAATGTGGTTAAAATTGGTGGAGAGACAGTGGTGTGTGATTATACCAATAAAGTACACCGGACAGAACGTATTTTTACGTTTCTGAATGTGGGTGTTTCCAAATTCACAGCTAACCGTTACTGCCTCTGGTTTCAAAGGTGCATTTTATCTCCATGTTTTTCAAGAGTTTTGCTAGACCTCCATCAGCTTGACGAAACAGAGGTCTGTCTAGGCAAGATTGTAAAAGCTGCAGCTTCACTGATAGCTCGAAATGTAGCTCTTGTGGCGGTCGCTCTTTTGGCAACCTCATGCATACTTGAAACCTATACAATCCATAACATGAAAATGCAGAACTAAAGCCGAACAAGTTTCTCTTTTCTGTGTAGAACAAACACACTGTGCAGCGTTTACCTCTCTCATATTTTATTCAACACGTTTAGCTCAGAGGGCACCACTGTGTGCCAGTCACTTTAACACAAACTTCCCCCTTACCTCATGACAGGCATACTAGCTGAATGTTGTAATGAGCGCATGCTATCCGACAGCATTGTGGAGAAGAAAGGGGGTCATTAGTGGTCATCTTAGCAAAGTGCTCACAGTTTTACACAGACCGAACAAAGGGAGAAACACAAAACATACAGTACAAACCCTAATGTATTCTACTTTAAGTTCAATCAGCATACAAGTGCTTTATCCCATTGAGATTGATTGTGTATTAACACAGTGGGTGTGTGCAAGCCCTTTGTATTATGGGGGAATATCTTGTACACACACACACACACACACCCTCCCTTTGACCCCTGCCCTGACCCCCCCCCCCCACTCACTATCCCACCCCCAAACCAGCTCTGTGTTGAGGCTCATCTGTGAGGCTGCATTTCACAGCACACTGGGGCTTTGAGGGGCCTAATAATCCTGTTTGCAGCTCAGTAATCCAGAGAGAAGACGGATGACAGGGGAGAAAACAGGATTAGGATCTGGGGGTCAACTGGAGCTCTATCTCAAATGGAACAAACTGTTGCTGTTTTTCTAAGCCTTGTTTAAACAGGAAATATTAACGATAATGTATTGGTAGGTATTAGAGTTGGCACTTTGAAAGCAGAATTTAAGGACAGAAAATCCATACAGTATATTAGATCTATGGCTACCATAATATAGCCATGTTATGGTAAGGAGAAGATAGTAACTGTAATGTGATTAGAATGGGCACTTAAAATTATAAGTGGTAGAATTGGTTATTAATGGAGGTACCTAATGGCATCAACACATCGCACCCACAACTGTATACACAAAACATACGCTATTACCACTACATTTATACATATATATGACTCTGGTTGCAGTTTAAGCAGTAGAATTTGGTAAATTACATACAGATTTTTTTTTTCTAACTGTTTTAGTGCCAAATGAAATATTTAGGGACTAAAATCTCACAGCCTAAATAAGGCCCTGACACACAAAGCCGTCGGCGGTTGTCGGCGTCGGCTGAACAGCCAGCATGCGCAAAACGTACGTGGTACTTGGCAGTTGGTTGTAGTCGGTTTGGTGTGTTCCAGTGCTAATTTTTGGCCCAGACAAAGGCGACGAGGGCCGACAAGAGGCGACGCCACAGGTGGCCGTCGGCGGCGGTAGTCAGCTGCCGTCAGCTTGGTGTGTCAGGGCCTTAACTAGCACTATCAGATCCCGGGCAATTTCTACGAAATACAATTTCAGGTTGCTCAGTGGAACAAAGGATACTGGGGTCTCTTAAAGGTCCCATGGCATTTAAATTTCACTTTGAGGTTTTTTAACATTAATATGAGTTCCCCCAGCCTGCCATGGTCCCCCAGTGGCTAGAAATGGCGATAGGTGTAAACCGAGCCCTGGGTATCCTGCTCTGGCTTTGAGAAAATGAAAGCTCAGATGGGCTGATCTGGAATCTTCTCCTTATGAGGTCATAAGGAGCAAGGTTACCTCCCCTTTCTCTGCTTTGCCCACCCAGAGAATTTGGCACACCCATGAGAAAGAGAGAGACATCATGGCTTTCAAACGAGCAAAGTGGCAGTTGGTCAAGGCCACAACCCCACCCTCCAACTTGACCCCACCCCCACCCCCACCGTCTCTCCTCCTCAACAGCATTTAAAGCTACAGACACAGAAATGGCACATCCTAAGGAAAGCTCATTGTGGGACTGGCTCTAGTGGCTGTAATTCTGCACCAAGGCTGAATTTCGGGAAAGAGACTTCAGATACAGTATTAGGGGACCACTAAGGCCTATATAAAAGCATCCAAAAAGCAGCATGTCATAGGACCTTTAAAGATTCGTTGCTTCACAAAATATCATTCATTCACTTTTAAAGTCACGCTGATGTCTCCTGTCTGACTCACCTGACATCCTCGAGCTTCCTGGTGATGGCTGAGCCCACATTGGTGAACGCTGCTGTGGCCTTCAGACTGGCCTGAGACAGTGTTTCAGACGTTCTCCTATAGCTGAAAGAGAGGAAGGGAGACCGAGAGAGAGAGAGTGAGGGAGAAGTGATGGGGATCCAAAAAGAGAAGCTCAAACACTGAAGATGGCATCAAAGTCTGAACTAAACTTCAATGTCTTTTTCATTTTAAAAAGCCTGAAAGGATCACAATGCTGCTTATATCCTAACCCATCAAACTGTTTCCCATATGCTGCAGGCAGCTGATCATGCTTTCAAGACATTCAGTAAAATAATAAAAAGAAACATTATCAAACAAGCAGCAGATACATTGTCTTGGAGAACTGCTGGATAATAAAGCTGTTGGCCATGAGGTCAAAGGACAAGTTACTACAAAAAAATATCTCATAAAAAGTGTAAATGCCTATACTCACGAGGCAAAAGCTTGATTGGCAAGGTGTCATAATTAGAAACTATGTAACAAGTGAAATATAGCGCACTCTCAGGTCAAATGTCAGCATACTGTGGTAGGTAAGCACTTACGCTGTGGAGGTGGTGACCTCCTGCCAGGTTTTGGTGAAGTTCTGTTTCAGCTCATTGAGAGGTGTGATGCCCAGCTTCCTCTTAATGTCCGCCAACTGCTTCTCCTTGGCTGCCAACACCTGGGACAGAGTCAGGATCTCATCCTCAACCTACACACACACACACACAAACACACACACACACAAACACACTTTTTTCGGTTTTAAATGTACACAATATGCTTAACCATTTATTTATTTATTTTTAGAGCTGCAAATCGATCTTCAAAAAATGAATCACAAACTATTTGGGTCCACAATCGTTTCTTATTTTAAACAAAAATGCTAAACATTCCTGAATCCAACTTCTCCAATGTGTGGATTTTCTGCTTTTCTCTTTCATTGTAAATTTAATATCTTTGGACTGTTGGTCAGATAAAACATGACACTGGAAGATGTCTACTTGGACACTGGAAAATTGTGTTTTGTTTTGGTTTAGGTTTGGTTTATGACATTTCATAAACCAAACGATTAGTTGATTAATCAAGAGGAATAAAGGCACTGCACCTGGCAGCTCCGGTTCTATAATTTGAGAGTTTAAATTTATTTTAATTTTTTTTTAGAAAAAGGCCAACTAATGTGAAATGTCAATCATTTTTTCATCGGTTGATGAATCACAACAAACAATATCACCCATACACTCTTGGCGAAGGAGCTGCTGTAAATATTAGCTGTCACGAGCATTATAAATCGTTATAAATGGTTGGGTCAGCTACAGGGGTAATAAGGGATCTGGAATGAGCATCTTGTTGCTATGGAAGGCTGTTATGTGAACAAAACCTGGCCTTGTTTGAAATTAAAAGATGCTCAAAGCATACATACGCTAGACTCAAAAACCACAATCAAATTGGTGTATACATATTGTAGCCATAACTTGACTGAACCAAGACCTGTTTAATCCCTGATCCCTCCTGTCCTGACCTTGACCAACTCTTCTTGTAGCTCCTGCCGCTCCTCCTCCGTCATGGCGGGGGGAGCAGAAGAGGGACCCACAGACGTTGCGGCATCTTCTCCCACCTCTGGGACCGAGTCCGGATGCTGCTGGGAACCTGGAAGGTAAAATATTTTCTTTTTTAGATCCATTCATACCTCTCACTTTGGCGAGTCGTGTCCGCTTTGAGGCTGGAGTCTCATCTTTTTGATAGACAGGTGTATATGTTTGTGCCCATGTTTGCTATGTGATGGGAGGGGAGGCTGATGTTGGTTGTCAAACTCTGCTCAGTTGTCATGCTGCTCCCCTGGAGGATGAGGAGAAAAAAGCAAGCTGGTAGTAGGTGAATATGTGAAACGTAGCAGAGAGTAGGACTAGGAGAATTAAGGATGCTTAAGATGCTGTTTGATGATAGATGGCAACCAAGAGGGACAAGGAAAACACTTTATCCCTCTCACGTGCATAGTCATATTTTCACTCCACACACATACAGTATACAGTAAACACACTTGTCTTTGATGTTGTCGTCCCTGGCAGAGCTGTACCCAGTAGGAGCAGCAGTGCATCAATAATACAGATAACTTTCTAGGTGGAGACACCCAGGGCTCAGACAGCATGAGAGAAAAGCAAAAGGAGTTGTGTCTGTCAAAAGGACAGCGGGGGAGGATGTACTGGGCCAGAACTGAGCTGGAACAGGGAAACACATGTGTCTCTGAAGTCATGTTTATTTTCATCTGGTCTTTCAAGGATTCAAAATATAGAAACAAGGACAAAAATAGGATGGAGTACAAAATAAGGAGGGAACCCACACAAAACAGTGTGAGGGGAGGATTAAAAAAAGGCAGTACTAGAGAAATAAAATTGGGACTATACTGTGCCATTACCTCAGCAAGGGGAGAGGCAGTACTGAAGTTTAGAGTGAGAAGAGGCCAAAATAGACCTGAGAGTAGATTTTATTAATGCACTGGCCCTGTAAATAACATTTAACTTCTGAACTCACTAACATCATGGTACTAGAAAGAATACTTGGGTTGGCCTGGTACATTGTCCCTTGTAATGCAGTAGGCTAGTAAGCTAAATAGCACGGTTTAATTACCCATCGAATGAAAAAGAATTTGCCTGGTAGTTGTTGGTTATCATCTTATTCAGAAAATGGTATGTACATTAAATTTCATGGAAAAGGTCGACATTTTGGGAAATATGTTTATTCACTTTTCCTGCCGATAGATGAATGTGAAGCTAACGCCAGCAGCTGGTTAGCTTAGCTTAAAATCTGCCTACCAGCATCGCTAGGTTCTTGTAACTTTGGCACCTTTTCTCGTTTTTCTCCCTCTTACACACCAAAACAATACTTTAAAAACTGAGACAGCATGTTGGCCGAGGACAGAGATACCAGAATCACAAGCCGCTAGCAATATATATCCCATGAAGACTAGAATGGAACTGCCTCATAGCTGTCTGGAGAGCTGCTCAAAAAGTTTCTTAGCCTTCCAATCACAAGGTGTTAACATAAACTCAGGACTGGGCTGTGCCATTACTAGCTCTAACATGAATTAATACCATGGGAATAAGAAGCGCTGATTGGATACGTCTCCAGTGAAAATATTTATATGTCAAAACATGCACGAGATCCCCAAAAACAAATGTGTAAATCATTTTACAGAGGAAATACCGTAGAGGCGGCATTACAGTAAATAAGTTGCAAATTGTCTTTTCAGCCTTTAGCCCTGCTCACACCCCCCACCCCATATTAAATAGTACTTTTATTTTGATAACCTACATTATGTTGCTTTTTTGTAAGATTACAGTGAACAGCTTCTGTAGGCTGAGACCTCTTCTTAGTTATCTGCTATGTACAACACACACTCACATCCTCCGCCCGGCCTCTCCCTTGTGCTTACCTCTGGTTTTAACAGCTGGCGAGCTGGGCGGCGTGTCACTGTAGGCCGGGGAGAGGTAGAGGTAGCTGGCGTTGACTCCTTGTTCAAAGTCAAACGGAGAGTGGTATTCCTCCAGGGGCTCCATGTTTACAGCTTGGAGTGCGTTTGTCTACCACTACCTAAGCAAAGCCAAGCCGAGTGCTGATTGATTGTCTGCATGTGATCCAGGCGCGTGTTGGCTCTGTGTCTCCTTGTTTACAGCGTCCTGGACTCTTGTGGCGTGTGCGACAGCGGGACACAATATCCAAGTATGTGTGTACGTGGGAGGAGGTTTTGTATTGGCTTTCAGGTGGTTAAAGTGAGAGTACAGTGAAGCAGGATTCCATTTTCTGTTTCTGCAGCAGGCCAAGGCGTTGTATACCCTCTGCTCCTTCCTTGCTGTTAATAAGTTACCTGTCCTTTCAGGCAGCTGTTACACACTCTCTCTCCACACACACACACACACACACACACACACACACACACACACACACACACACACACACACACACACACACACACACACACACACACACACACACACACACACACACACACACACACACACACACACACACACACACACACACTTCCTCTCGGTAATCCCAAAGGTCAATTCTCAATCCATCCTCCAGACATCCATTTTCACAATCAGCGTTGTTTTCAGATGCTAGCCACTGTAAGTGCTGCCATGATACTGCGTGACACTCCGGTTTCAATAGTCTCAGGTCTCTCTGTCAATTCCCTCCCTCACTTTCTGTCGTCAAGCTTATCCAAGGAGGAAATAAAAGAGGTCCCATTTGTGTGGGCTGGTCACATGATGTGTGTGTGGCGGGGGGAATAGCATTGGCTGAAAAGCATAATCTGCAGTGTCCCAGATTACAGCTAAACACTAATCCAGGGTTGCCAGTCCACCTTGGAGCCGCAGTAATGCGAGCCAGCTAGAATGGAGTGGCGAGGATGCTAGAGGCTACACTTGGTTTGTGTTTACTTGAAGAAAAGTGCTCTGTGCGGTAAAGAGAGCATGCACATGTACAAGTGCCACTGTGTGTGTTTGTGTGTTCATACTAGGGCTGCAAGTAAGGATTCTTTAGTAAATCAGATTATTTTCTTAGTTGGTCGTAAATGTCATTATACATTAGAAAATCCACATCACAATTTCTGAACCCAAGTTGATTTAAATAGTTTGTTTTGCCTGTCCAACAATCCAAAAAAAAGGCTAACGACTGTGTCATAACCAGAGGTTAAATTGGGCCGGAGCGCAGCTCCGCCTCCTCAGGTCCACAACACACCCTGCCGGAGCTTCAGCCCCGAATGTATTTTGAAAAGCTGGCTGACAAATATGAAACCAGACGTCGCTTTGTGTCCACTGTCGCTGTAAAAAGCTGCGCAGCTTCAGGTTTCTGGATGAGCTCTGCTGGCGACATGCTGCGGCAGATATGCCGCGTTTGTGCTCCTTGCATTTCTGCCATAAGTTTTTTGGTTTCCACCTCCAACGTAGAGCAGCGTTCAGCCTCTTCCCTAAACGTCTCAAACAGGGCTCTGTGTCTGTCAGACGGTCTGAGATCTAGCCTACCGTATCAGCAGAGCGATCACGTACTGCACAGCAGACTATGGTGCGGGTATAGATTATTTTCTGAAAGATAGTGACTTTATTCTCGTAATAGCTAATAGCCTATTATAACTTTATTTTTCACAAAATATCAAGACTCCTCCAAATCTCAGAGAGCACAGATGGGATGAGTTATATTTTGAATGTGCACAAAGTTTTGGACATGAGGAGAAATCTTGCTCAAACATCTGAAATATTACAGTTCAGAGGTTTTTTAATAAATTAGTAGGGGTGGTACGGTTCATGAAAAAACACCCGAACCGCTCGGTTCGCTAGTCTCGGTTCGGAGCATGTGTGTACCGCACGGTTCGTCAGTACACTGTTAATGTGCACTAACCTCTTACTGCCGTAGTGCCCACTTTCGACCCCTATGTTAAAACACTTACTGGAAATGACGAGCAGGATGGGCGTGACAAACGCAACCCATGGCAGCTGATTGGACGATTGCGTCACATGGGTCTGGCTCGGTCTGGCTGGTCCCAAATTTCAAAACAGACTGTCATGTTCAGAATACGATCTCATATTGTACTAAAATAGTTCACCGAAACGTGTTTCTGAAAACATTTTAAGCGAGAAATAGGCCATGCAGTTGCTGAATCTGTCTTCATTTCAGATCGACAAAGGTCAGTTTAAAAGATTTTCATCAGATTTTGAGAGACACCGAGCCGACCGCTCCTCAAGTGGAGTGGGGTGCCGCTGCAGGTCACGTCACGTCACCTGCAGAAATGTCAGGTGGGAGAGAGGCTGCCCAGAGCTGGAGGATGCGCCAGCGTCGTTTATAGTCTGGTGTGTGGGAACATTTTGGATTTCACGTTACCTATGATGAAATAAAACAATATAGAACTGCCACTGTGTGCACGTTTTGTGCAACATGCATTCAATATGCTAATTTTAGCTATATGCTGAAGTATATTCTGGAGTGTTAAAGAAAAAATAAGAACCGTACTGAACCGAAAACCGTGACCCTAAAACCGTGATACGAACCGAACCATGGGTTTTGTGAACCGTACCACCCCTATAAATTAGATGAATAATGTTTCACTGAGGTGAATAATTGTCATATGCACATATACGGAGGTTACTTCCTCAACAAAAGATGCAAAAGAGGGAAGGATAAATGATGCCTAAGCTACGTGTGTGCTGACTCAGATATAATTAGAAAAGTCGATCTAAAGGAGAATAAATAGATGAAAGCAATACAGAATGCCCGAGAGCCTTAGTGCAATATATTCCATTATGTTTTTATATTTGGATTGTAATGTTTCCCTTTACATGAAGACATTTCAGGCATATTTATTCAGAAACAGGTAGAAATGGGTGCATAAAAATTCACCAAAATGCAAGAAATGAAGTGTTTAATGGTAAACAAAATCATAAGTCACTACACAAATCTGGAAGCAAAATCTTGGCCTTTGGGTTGCCAGGCCAGTTATGACTAGACCAAATGTTGGTGCCATCTAACAAACTGGAAGCTAAAATGAACATACACTGGCTATTAACAAGATGTTTACATATTTGCCAACCAATATTTTCAAACATGTTCGATTTCATACATTTTCTGAGGGTGAAATCCCTTGCCTGCCTGTTAACATTAGCCTATAAAAAGGTAAAAAAAATATTAATAAAGTAAGTGAATTGTAAAGTATTTCTCTTTGTTTGAATAATTAATCAACCCTACCTTACACATTAATACTGGAAAAAGAGCCCCTTTGGTGTAAAAACACCAAAGGTGTAAGTGATTTTGAATAATGACAATTTCCCGTAAATAAGGGCTCCCCCTCCCTACAAAAGCCAGTTTAACCACTGGTCATAACCACGCGACTTACTGTAGAGGAATTACCGCACAGTACAGGAGAAGCTCGCAGGCAGTTTCGACTTACATTAGCTGTTTAGTTTGATTACTAATGTTAACTAGCATTTTAGTTAGCAATAATTAGCCTATGTCTACATTATCTCCTTACATATACCTAGGCTCTCCGTCTCTGCAAGATTGGGAATGATTGAGATTTCTCTTGGCACAGCTACCAGAAGATATACAACTTTCAGACAGGTTGCTCACGTCACATTTATATCTTCAAGCTCAGTTTGCAGCTGCGCAGTTAACGCTCAGCCCTCACTGGAAAAGTGCTTCTAATAGACTTCACTGATCGCTGTCCAGAGCAACGGGATCTGTTGGTCCATTTATTTTACTGTCTGTGCTATATACATACTGTATGTGCATATAGGAATGAAATTGTGAAATGTAGTCCAGTTTATTGTCCAGGGAGCGGACATTCACTGAGCTGGTCTGCTGGGGTTAGCCTAACCCTAGCTCACGGCTGTGGCTAATTCAAGTTCATGTATGTTTATGTAGTTAGCTAGAACTTTTAATCACAGTAGGTCATCTCGAAAGGCTTTACAAAGAAACCGGGACACTCATTCACATATGCTATTGGATGAAATGATTGATTAAATGTTACTGTATGAAGCCACTCCATGCCTGTGCTCACCTGATAGGTGGGGCTAGACAGAGAGGGGATAGGGAGAGCTGTAGGAAGAGGGCTTGCTTTACTTCAAATTCCAGTGTATTTTAGAATTTCCTGCAGCTTTCACTTGGTCACAAGAACACAGTATATAATCACTCAACCAGATAAAACATCATCCTGGCAAATTCTGAAAGTAGTCTTCATGTCAGGTCACGCTAAAGCATTTGAAGGAGAGATATGAGGCAGGAATTCAAGCTGCACGAAGAGAGGAAATATGCAAGAATAGGTCATGCCTCATTTCATTTAGACATTCACGGAGTGTCATTAGACAGCAAGCTTATGCAAGCACCTGCTGATACTCTCAATGCTGCAGTGAAGTGAAAAGGCCTGGTGACATTCCAGCGCTAATTTTATTGGATGTAGATGCTACTAAGAATTTAACATTGCCCTGTAAAAACCATAAGGTTAGGAAGAAACTCATTGTGAGCATAAAAGTTGTCAAAAAAGTGAGAGTACAGTGGAGCTGTATTGATCAGGATTATTTCAAGTTCTGAGTAGGAAGCATGACTACAATTTGAATGTGAACTTGTCCTAAAATTATTCGGTGATCTCTTATAAGGACAAAACACCTAGGTGCCAAAATCAACACAGAAGTTTGCTCCGGGTTGAAAACTGACTGCTAAAAAAGAACTGTAAGGATAGAAAAGGCAGCAAATCAAGCACCCACAAAGTCAGTCATTCATGAAAAAAAAAAAAAGATTCAACTGGATTTTGACTCATGCTATCACTCTCCATTACTGAAAAGGAAAAGCTATGGTTTTGACAATGTTAACATCAATGTGTGAAAGCTAATGAGAAAAAACAAACATATGGGGCCTCATTTATAAAACTGTGCGGCGAATTTGCATCAGAAGTGGTGTACGGACAAAACATAGGATGTGAGTATGCACAAAAATATTGTGCACACACACGTCCTATGCCGGTTTCCCTTTAGAAATTACATTTGACTCTTAATGTGGCGCAGCTTTGGCGGCTTTACTGTATGTCACGCCCATAGTTTCCCTTAAATAGTCAGTGAAATGCCCCAAATTAACATTCATTCATTTCATTCTGACATCATGAGGAAAACAAAGCAAAGGACTTTCACTCAATGTGAAGTTGTAGTTCTTGTTAGAACCCAGTAGGTGGAAAAGAGGAAAATATGTTTGGACTGGACAGTGTGGGCATTACTAATGCCAAAAAAGCTGTAGAGTGACAACATGTTGCAGACGCAGTTAAGCCTCATGAGGTCGGACCGTGGCCCAAATTAAAAAAAGAAATGGTCCGATATTAAAGGTCCCATGACCTTGGTTTTTGGATGCTTTAATATAGGCCTTAGTCGTCCCCTAATGCTGTATCTGAAGTCTCTTTCACCAATTCAGCCTTGGTGCAGAATTACAGCCACTAGAGCCAGTCCCACAATGAGCTTTCCTTAGGATGTGCCATTTCTGTGTCTGTAGCTATTGAGGAGGAGAGAGGGGGGCAAGGTGGAGGGTGGGGGGTGTGGCCTTGACCAACTGCCACTTTGCTTGTTTGCAAGCCATGATGTCTCTCTCATGGGTGGGCCAAATTCTCTGGGTGGGCAAAGCAGAGAAAGGGGAGGTAATCTTGCTCCTTATGACCTCATAAGGAGCAGATTCCAGATCGGCCCATCTGAGCTTTCATTTTCTCAAAGGCAGAGCAGGATACCCAGGGCTCGGTTTACACCTATCGCCATTTCTAGCCACTGGGGGACCATAGGCAGGCTGGGGGAACTCACATTAATGTTAAAAAACCTCAAAGTGAAATTTTCATGCCATGGGACCTTTAAAGTTGATGCAAAAAAAACGCCTAGCGCTACACCGAGAAAGTGTTTTTGCCATGGGACACCGGAGTTGACCCCTCTTGAAGTGGGACAGGCACGGCGTGGTTTCTCCAAGTGCTCCTCTCTGTAGCTTTTATATAAATCCTAATTCTTGCGTAGAGAGAGCGACATACGTCTTCTTTTGTGCGTACGCCATGTTTATAAATGAGTCCCCGGATCATTACAGAAATGTTCACAACCATTAAGCCAACTTTGAAACGCTCTCAGATGGACCTTTTTCTGTACACTGACTTCCTGTCCACCACTCCTCTGTGGTTAAGAGCCAGACAAGCATGATTGTGTGATCTTCTCCAGGAAATACTTCACATTAAGAGAGGAGGATGGGACGCTATCTTGGAACAATTGAAGCACTGGGGGACAAATTCCACAACTGTGTCAAAGTGAGGAGAATGGAGTTTTCAATTTTAAACTTAAGATGCAGGATGTGTGTACATTTTGTATACAAAATATCAACCTTTCATATTTTTTTATATATACGTAATGACAGAAGTGATGATGTTCTGTACAATCCAAATCACTTGGGTCACACACCATAACATGTGAGGCTTACTAATGTAGTTGTGCTGAGAGTCTCACATAGACAGATTTGGATAGATGATCAAATATTATGAATACAAATTCTACAAATATCACAAATTTGATTGATTTTTCTTGGATTGGATTGTTTTATTTGATTTATAAACACAAACAACCCATGGTCCCCATCCACCCAGACTGTAACCAGGAACAAACCATTTTCAAGTGGTTAATGAACCACTGCATGGAATCCATTACCCTACTATTCATGGCATACCCTGTCACATGATTAGCCTAAAACAAGAATCATGAGACATAGACGACTGGGGGTGCAGCGAGAGTGCCAACAAAATTCACATGACGTGTATCATGGAAAAACAGTAAAAAGAGCAAAGAGTGGCTACACCTCAGAGGGAACACAGATACTGTACATGTGCCGTACAGTAAATATACGCTGGTTTCACAGTGGCACTACGTCTACACTATGCTAGGCGGCTGCTAGCTGTAACTTCATATTTACCGTACTGACACAAAAAAGGTATCAATATTCTTATCTAAATCTCGGCAAGAAAGCAAATAAGCATATTCCCCAAAATGTTGAACTATCCCTTTAAACAAGGTGAACATATTAAGTCATGTTAATTCTTCAAACACAAAGTCTGACAAATGCAGACTTATCAGTCCCCTCCAGGATTTCACCATGTTGCTATCACGCCAATTCACGCAAATTCAACAAATCACCGTGAATTTAGTGCGACTCACAATTTTGACCAATCACCGCAACTTTTCCACAAATTTGACCAATAACCTGAAGTTTCCCACGACTTCAACCAATCCCAGCAGTCCCACGTGCACTCTGAGAGCCACTGACTGACCTAAGCGGGAGTGAGAACGGGTGATAATTTCCTTGTTTTTGATATGAAGACGAGACGGGTGTGACTCGACTCAAGTGCATTGATAAGTTAAAGTCCAATAAGTACTTTATCAAACTGTATGAATGTGTGTCCCAGCCCAGGATAGGAAACTAACTAACTACGTAAAGATCAACAAGCCACTGACACATATGTTCAAATTTGATTCATTCAATAAATTATTATTTTTTTGTCTAAAATCCACCAGCCATTTTCATATTATATTAACATTTGCAGCATCTGAGCCTTTTTTGTAAGGTTACTAGGAAATCTTTACAAAAGCTCCCGCAAAATCAGGCATTTTGGGCCGCAACAATCTCCAAAAAAGTCCGAAATCCTGGAGGGACTGACTTATCCCAGATATACAAGGGACCCTGATGTTGAAGAAAACGACGCCTATTTTTCGTGCGACACGCAAGCATGTTGGAAGCGTTTCCAGGCAAAATAGAATAGGAAAAGATGTTTATATGTCATTTTGACACAAATACATATTAGTAAATAACATTTTGATGTTTGAAAGTCTCTAGGTTTTGACATAAATGCAGATATAAATGTAATTTAAAAAAATAATAATAAATAATTATCAATTTTGAAATATTGCACCTGTCAATACAGAACGAAATATTCTGAAGCCTATTTTGCCGTCAATACTGCAGACAAGGCTCGCAGCAGCAGCGTCGCGTCAGACACGTTTCTGGTGTGTAAAGACAGAAAAATCCATGCAGCTGACATGCAACAGAAACGCCACGCTCACGCCACGCAGCCAGTGTGTAGCCAGCGTTATCCTCATACAATGTGCACAGTCCCCCCACGGTCACATGAATTAAAAAATAAAATGTCTGCAGTTATAATACAGGAGGACCTGCTTTGTTTCAATCACATCTTAGTCAAGCTCATGTTCAAGACACTCCCACCAGCTACTATTAATTAAACAGGAATTTAAAAGTTAGATTTTACCCAATTGTCTTAAAATTGGCACCCTGTGCTTTAGATTTTGACTGCCTTGTTTCAAAATAAAAAAAATAAAAAGAATTAGTGATTTAAAAACAAAAAGGGACTGAATGAATAACTAAATCTTAGGTTAAGTTAAGGGTTGCTCCTTTATACCCCCTGTGCCCCATTTGACAGTGAGGCCCAAAGTTTCTCTCTATAGTGTTATGTTAAAAGATACTCCGTCTGATGCCACAGCTACTAGACAGGTGAGACCTCTGCTTGGCCAAATCTCACAGGTTCATGAAAAATTCTCCCAAAAGAAGACATACAATGACAAGAAATGAAATGGATTAAAGACTACATGTTTGTGCTACATGAAATAATTTACACAAACATGATACATAACTTATAAGTAGCTATATGCATGTGCCTATACTGTATTCGGGTTATAAAAGGTACAACTTGTCTTGTCTTGTCACAGTGATTTCCATTACTCTCACTCATTGCTGCAGTAAGCTGAGCATAGTGCAGAAGCTTTAAAGGGTGGAACTATTCAGCCCATTATATAGAACATAGGGAACATTTTATACCACAGATGATATACATACACTAACTTTCATTCATGTAACAATCAGCTTAAAGATCAAAAGTTTGCAAATAGACAGGGGGATTTCCCTTTCATCTTTGAGATGAAATGCGTCAATCCAGGAGTGAGCTTGTGAGATGGCTAGGATGGCGGCGTTTAAAAAAATTTCATATAAACGGTTTGCCAGATTGGATGTATACTAGAAAATGGGCAAAGTACCTGAACTTTCTGGAGGGCTCTTAAAAACCTTTGTGCTGGGAAAAGACGTGTATGATGGTGTTGTCATTTATACATAAGTTTATTTGGTTTATTGTCTATTTTGTTACTATTTTGTTGAATGGTCTGGAATATTGTAGTTACTGTGTCATCTTTTCTTGATTTTTGTCTGGGTGGGTGGGAATTTGTTCATGTTGCGAGTTGTATTTTGTTAAAAAAAAATTGTTAATCACAAAAAAACAACATACATGGACATATTTTGAAAGTATGATTTTGTTCTGGCGAAAAACATTTCTAACACAAACAACTCAGCTGCTGTAGACGGTTGGGGGGGTGGGGGTGGGGCTGTTATCTGGACAGACTTCTCCTGACTGTCCACACAGCTGAAAGCAGAGTTGTGCCTCACTGAAATCTAATAAGGCAGAAATGTTGGCCACTGATCATGATCCATCTCATTAGATGTCTGAGTTGAAAAACAAGATAGATTGGTAAGCCTGACTGTAAGCTTCTATCAAGGAGGCAGAAAATAACAGAAACAGGCTACATCCAAAAAGGTACAGATCATGTGTGACTTTTCTTGTCAAGCTACAAAATTCCAATTTTTTTTATGTAGATACATGAAGTGAGGTATTCAAAAGCATTTTAATGGAATAATGCCTTAAGGGGAATTGCAATAACACTGGAATAAATTCCTCAGAAAGAAAGATTATTTTTAGCAATTAAATCAGGCATATGTGAATTTTTGAAAAATAGTACAAGTGGAGCATGAGGCCTCAACATTAAATGTGTGGTTTTATTTACAGACATTTACACTGTAAGTAAAAATGCATACAATTACCACAAATGCTAACAAATCAATCACGTTTTCCACAATATATCACATGGCCAAACTATGCGCTAGTCCCTAAATACATCCTCAAATTCCAGACACTGTACTATAAGGCTAGAACTACTGAAGCAAAGAAATTCCAACTCAAGCAAAAAAAAAGGACCCATATGATCTGAAGTTCCTATGGGAAAATCCATTCAACAAAGATGACTTTGACAACAAAGTCATCTATGTACACACAAGCAGAGGAAAGCAGACTCCACTCCCCTGACAGCCCCTTTGAAAAGCACCGGTCAGAACACTCACTATGCACACTGACCTCCCTCCTTCTAAAACCTGCTAACCTAGCTCCTTCTCATCCTGTTATTTGTAATTTTTACCTGAAATAGCACACTGATTGTGGAAGAAACTCATTCAACAAAATCAAAGGGGAGATCTGTAATGATACGATATGCTTCAAAGTGCCTTTTAGTCTCAAATACTGTTGACTGAGCAGGCTGAAATCCAACAGGTGACAGTGACAAGGAAAACCCTTAACAAGGACGCAGATACAGATGGTGCCGGGATACAGCAAACATAGAGACATGCATAAAAGCGTGACAATTGAAGGAACTTCACCGTCTGTTGCCATAGAGTGTGACTATATAAAAAGAGAACTAATCAGTTCCTATGATGATATTTGGTACACAATAACAACTAGGAAGGATGAAGATGTACTTCTGCTACATGACAGAAGGCCATAACTGTTTTTCTATCAGTGTTTTCAAGGCCACATAAGGCCACAAAAAGAAAAGATATTTGCTACCTGAACTGTTGGTACATCAATTGAACACACAGCAAAAAATAATGTAATGTTTTAAGGGAAAACCTAGAGATATTGTAAAGCACAGAAAACCTACACTACCAAAGAGAAACCATGGTCACAAGACAAGCAGCCAGACAAGTAGAGACAATTTGCTTTAAAATACATTGAGATGACATAGAGACTGACAGGACTGTCTGGCTAACATCTGTCTGGATTTAATAAACACACATTATCAACTAGCATCAGGTTACATCTGTCAATATATAAAATATGATGCGCCTTTCCATAAAGTATACACTATTTTTCACCTTAAGGCCAAAAAACACAAAATACAGCATGCAGACATCAGGAAATGACATGTCTGCAGGGGGTTTATGCTGGCAGGAAATGAGGTAAGGGCTGTGCCTTGTTTACCTGGCATCCCCTTGAGGTGAACAAATAAAGCTCTGTCACTTGCTTCTTTCCACAATAACTACAAGGTCATGTTACAAGAAAAGAGTTTTTTTAATCAACTAAACGGAGTCTTATACCAGCTTTATTTCTTGCAAATTTCAAATTTTCTTGAACTGCAGCAAAACAGATTAGAAGCAGCTATCACAATAGGCAAGTACATGTACACAATACTGGAGGATGGGTGGGGAAGTGGTGTCGAGGTATGAGAGAGCAGATGGCTGACTAGCAGGAATGGATGGAAAAGTTCAGGTAGGTGTAGGAGAGGAAACAAGTCAGGAACGGTAGAATGCATTCACAGCATATCTGTGGTTTAGCTAACCACTCACCTCCTCTCTTTATATCTAAATACTGGTCCCACACGTGTGCCTGTTTGACTTAACTAACAAACCTGACAGCCTTCCAACATATACTGATAGGTAGGTATGTGCTACTAGAAAACAAGTAATAAACTGTCCAACGGGTGTAACCTATTTGTAAATATATACAGAACATTCATTTTTCACCACAACTGATTACAATCCCAATACCACCTCATCAAATTGTTTAATTTCATCAAATCTACACTAAAATTTACCTGTCAGTGCCTGTCAAACTTTTGGCCCAATTATTGTTTACTTTAATGAAAATGACTTCCTCGTTTATATTTTACTGAAGTAACGTTGGCTCAACGTCTGGTTACATGTTGTAATGTATGTTGTGTAATATTCTACTTCCTTGATATTTTTGGCACTATCTTCATGTATCCGAAATATTTATTTTTATTTAAATCATTGTTATCTCTGTCACAAAAATGCACTTTATCTGAGTTTGAAAAGTAGCATATGTTCTCAACGGACTTCAGTTACTGCGCAAAGTTAGCTAGTTTGCTAACTTTAATGCGAGACAAAAGTAGTTTTTCGGTAACAACATAGTCACTGAGAGAAATTTCAGCAAATGAATTACCTTTCTCTGCATCCTCCATTGTAACGTTACTGCTGAGCTTTGTTGTTTCTCGTAGTTTTTTATGTTCAGAGTCTGCAGGTTGTTCACTTGGCTGCTGCAGATCGTCCTGCTCTCTCATGTTGCTGCTGCCAGGAAGCACGCCGTACGGGGTGGGGTTCGCTGTGACGTCAGCACGCAGCAGTGTAAACAGAGGCAAGCACGTGGATCAAGTTTTACACCATCAACAAGTCTGAACTGCATGACGGCACGTCATTATTTGATTGTTCTTTTGACTGTACACAAATTTAAACATGCATATCTGTCATACCTCAGTTATACATAGTTGTATATAAAATGGTAGTGTTCACACTTCCTCCAAGTTCTACACATGTAAAACAAAAGAGGTAGGCTATTTTTAAAATAATACAGAAATCCTTGTTAAGATATAGTCTTAGCTAACACATCATACATAGAAAAGTCTATTGCATACTATTCCCCAGGGCTGTGGAGATAAGCACATACAAACCTGCTTTTGGAGAGACAGAGACATTTGTGGTGTGCCATATTTTATGTAGATTAAGTTTTAACCCATTGTAATTGTATACAGAAGGTACAATATCAATGAAAGGAATGTTTGGAATGCCGCTTTTATATGCATATCAATTTTTATTATTTTTGTTGTTGAATTTATATTATTGATACATGTTTGTTAATGTCACATTTTCATGCTTGCTGTGCAAATCTGTGTCTATTTATCATTTTTGTTTTGGCTGTTGCCAATGACATACCTCTGGAATTAAGTAAAACCAGTGGCTATGCTGTCAATACAACATATCTACTGTATGTTTTGAAAAATGTCTTGGAAACATTGGAACTTGAAGGCAATCATTTAGAGAGTTCATACTGAACTGGACCATCTTTTTTTATTTTTATTTTTTAACTTTATTTCAAAAAACCTGAACTGGACCATCAGGTTTTATTGCTGCACTATGGTGACATAACCGCCTGGTAGGAACCACGATTTATTACCTATAGCTGAAGGCATACCAGTGGCAGAAACTCCATTACTGATACCTTACTCATTTATTTCATACCTGAGAGAACAGTTTGACAGTCCTATTCAGTGCAGGGAAATTAAATTTGTCAAATTAATTCAGGTGTTCATGTCAAGTTGATAGCCAATGCTTGTGTGAGCTGGAGCAACAATTAGATAGACTAATTGTACACGCCGACATGCCTTATTACCACCATGGGAATTTAACTATTATAGTGCGATCCAACCCCCATCTTATTGTAATCCAAACCTGGGTCAAATCCCACTCTTGTTCACACACTGTGTTCAAAGCCCCTAATTGGACAGCACTGAAACTATACACCCAACTATGTCAAGCATCACATACACTCACAAAAAGAGAGAGGTGTTCACATGAAAGAGTGCCACCTGCTGGACCTGATCTTGACGACACGGAACAGAAACTTGAGCTAGATGTTAATATGTTAAAATACTTTACTATGGGCTGTAACATCTCACTGGTCTCTGAAAGATGCAATTTCACATCTACATGATCAGAAATCACATGACTTTATAACTGTCACACTAGTTGTAATATCTTATAACTGTCTGTATAATATTCCATATTGAACACATATATCCTAGGATAATAAATAGAAACAGCAAATATAAACTATGATATCGTGGTGACATACACTCTATATTATGCTTGTATGCAATGGGCAAAAAAGTTTGCATTGAGTGTTAATATTAATGTAACGGAACAATAATAAGCAATTAAATATCACAATTCATTCACACATCTATATTTATTTATATATAAGCTACTTTATACGTCATATATTTATATATTTTGTAAATAAAATAAACATTCAACAAAGTAGGACTATAGACACACTACAAGTTCTTACAGAGTTCCTATAGAAATATTATGGTCACCCCGTTTAGCAAAGGGCTAAAGTGGGACACACAAGTCAGCATATGGGCTGAGAAGACAAGCAAAGTCAAAAAAATGAAAAGCATGCGGAAAATGGGTGCAGCCTTCAGCCTTCAAACACAAAAGACCCCTTGCTGATCAACAGATCCCCATCTTCCTTTAAAAGCCGCCCCCTCCCTCTCCAACCCCCCTTTCTCTGGTCGAGGTGCATTGTGGGGAGGAAAGTCGTTGCCATTCGACCTCTGCGGGGCCTGCGCGGACGCAGCGAGAACCCTGAAATTCATTATGCGTTTAAAACCTTTATTTATTTCCGCATAACCTAGATACTCTCACCGGGAGGGCCAAAGCGGAGAAAAGGAACGACGACGGTCCATCTCTTTCGGAAAATACATCGTTCAAATATATTATTTTGTCGGAGAGTGATACTGTTGAGAAAGTGAAGATTCTAATATATTAAGAAAAATGTCCGGTGAGAGAAACCGCAGGTCGCTGGCTTTCCGAGGAGGTGGATTAGCTGGGTTAACGGGTTCCAGCGGTATCGGTGGGGGGAACTGTAACAGCTGGGAGGCCCCGGCCTGTCAAGACCGACATTTTAACGGGAACAGGCCGGATCAAGAGGAGGACGGGGATCTGGGGGCTAAAGGATCATCGCAGAAGAGAGTGGAGAGCGCTGGGTCTGTCAGCGATAGCACGGAACCCGAGGCGGAGGAAGAAGAGGACCCGGAAGAGGGCAGCTGGGCAGCTGGGGACGGCGACGATGGTGTCGGCTCGGTGGAAGGGGAGGACGGGTCCAGGGAGGGGAATAGCTTGACCGAGGGGAACTGTCCCAGCAACGCTGACGGCCAGGAGTCGGGAAGCGGTTCGACTGGGGGCGAGCCTGGATCCAGGAAATCTGGAGTAGAGATGAGACCGCAGACGTTGCTTCAGAAACACTCGTTATTCCATGCTTCGTGGTTGCAAGAATTTCCATGGTTAAAATTTTGCCAGGAGACGGGACTTATGTCCTGTTCTTGGTGTCACAACATTGCCACTAAAAACAGCGACGAGCTTGTCAAAGGCAGTCGCAGCTACAAACGGGCCTTGCTGCTGAGACATCACCTGTCTTCTGAGCACGGGAGAAATGACCCCACCAAACAGGTAACCTTAGCTCAAGTCCATGAAGTTTTCGCTTCGTTACCGACGTAACATGAAATAGCTGTCACACATTTGTCATACCATGTCACCTGTCTTGTTTGTCATTAATAACGTCAGTTTCTACAACTTCTAAAACACAACGACGGTGAAAATAGGCTATTACCTAGCTAAGCTTCACAATCCCTTCTCCAGGCTGATTAGCTAGCACCAGCCTGCTAACCTGAGCTAACAACTAGCCTAGCCAACCAGCCGCTTGCAGCTCTGCTGTAGCCGGAGGTAGATGGGCAGGGGCGGTGGTGGAAAGCCCCTAGCGAGGCTAGTGTCGACTAACTAGGACTTAATGGCAAAACACATTGAACCACTTTTAAGCACGAGTGACACGAATCTCTCCGATTCAGTTAACGTCCATAATGTGTGTCTTCCCACTCATCAGTCAAGTTACACGCACAGACCTGCTCCAGTATGACACCTGCTAGCTATCCCATCGGAGGCAGTTCCTTTTAGAATGAATGATTCATTGTATGTTACAAATAACTTTTAACCATTTTGAACTGCTTATAAAGTATTAACAACTAATGGACAGTGTTAGTGTTGTAGAATACTTTTGTTATGCACACTGTACAGCAACCCCTTTTTTTATTTTTATTTTTTTTGCATCAGCAGCTGTCTTGATTGCTAGCTTGCTAGAGGTCACACAATGGCAAGGGCTCGACCCTAGCTGCCTTTGGGGAACCGCACCCCTACCCAACCCCCCTCCTCCTTTCTCTCATCATGCAGTTCTGCTGGCTCGCAGTCCCGGGTGACCTCTGCCGCATTTCTTCTTCCTCCTCCACCTCCTCCTCCCTTTGGGGAGCTAAATTAGAGGCATTGTGCTAGAATGACCCCCCAAAATCCATAGATGGTGTCACTTGCAGGCCTGGACAAGAGGAGGAGAGTAAATAACGTTGCTTGGAGCATGACAGCTTGCCTGGCCCATTTGAATAGGCATGCATGAGTGAAATAGACGTCAGTTAATAGACATGGCATCACCTGACCCTGTCATGAACGTATTTCTGGATTAATGGGTGCTAATGTTATACCATTGGGGCATATTTTTTATGATTTAAGGCCTCATTCTGTATTCACAACAGTGAAACCATATTGGAAAGTTGCACCTCTTAATGTGATTGGCATAGACCATATGGTTAGCCTAAGCTTGAGGTAGGTATAAAGTTGGTGACAGTATCCGTATATTGAATGCTTATAATCCAAAACAACCAAGCCACTTTAGTGAAGTATGTCTTTATTGACACGCACAAGGTATTTTTATTGGTTCATTATTTTTATTGCAGTGTAGACAACATTTCTACTCCTTCAGAGACCTCATAAAAACAGGGAGTGCATATTTACCCCAACAATCTAGTGTCAAAGGGCATTTCTCTCATCAATCCTATTCTGAAAATAATGTAATGTTACTTTCTCTTCCTTGTACATTTCCACACCCAACCTCCTTTTCTGACAATGGTCTGGGCTGTCAGAGGAATTAAGACCGGGCTGCTATTTGACTCTAATTTGTAAGCGAAGAGGATTGCACTACTACATTTAGTTACTTCCTTTGCACATGCAATCACTAATCAGAATGACTTAAAGTGATCCACTCTTGTACACATCTCTAATTGGTAATGAGGGCAGTAAGGGTGGATTAGGGGCTTGGTGTGGCTTTTCCTTAGCAACAGGGACCCCAGACACTATACTGAGACGTTATCCAGGCCATTTCCACATGTAGAATAGAGCTGGGACGATAGGTCCCAGTGCTGCATTATTGGAAATGATTCAATTCATATTTTATTGAATTATTTTCTGTGGTTTTGATGTTCCTCAGATAAGATTTTTCTCTTATCACTGCCTTTTGAATAAAACTGAAATGCTCTTCATATATGCAGTACTGTTGAAAGAATGAGCAGCAGTGAATGTTAAGCAAGGTGGCATTGTGAAGCAGTACATTAAAGGGGAATTATGGTGTTCTGAGGCAACGTCTTGTTCTATTCACCCATTCCTGACGTTAGTCAGGCCTCTGCTGCATTCGTTAAAGCTAACTCGATTAGCCCTAGCACACCAGGGCAGCTGTGGTAAATGTGGGTCTCCTTGGAGAAGGGGGCCGTTGTCCTTAATTCTGTAGACGCTGTCTTGTGCTCAGATTGTTCCCTATGCTCTCTGGTAAAAGGTTAACATGAGGCAAAACTAGCCCATGGTTTCCCTTAGATTAAATATGAGATCACATATCTAGGACCTATATGAATACAAGTCAATTTTCTTCTCTAGTAACTTTTTTCCTTTGTCCACAAATTGGTAAAAGGTTCGGTGTTAAACCCACATTGGTATTCGTAGGACTAATCATATGTTGTCATCACGTAAGGAGATTCTATTCTACAACTAAGTTTAATATAACTAATACTGAAAGCTGTACATGTAAAAGCCAAGCTAGGGACGAGAGTTGAAAATTAACAATAGCTATAAACTCTCTGTGCAGCACATCAGTTTCATGCTCTGTATTTTAACAGTTTAAATTGGATTGTCCCTATGAAATAAAATGTAATTCCCAGGGGGGAATTTCAGATATGCGGGACCTACAAGTAATTTCACCTCCTCATTTTAGTTGAGACAAACACCAAACTCATTGTTGAGAGTGAGTCTCCCCCAATGGGAAAGGGGACCCACCCTTTGCGGTCTGGTGTCTGCCAAATAGATGGGTGGTTTATTGGGGGCCACAGGTCAGGGGAATGGGGTGGGGTGGAGCCAGAGGGAGAATTCTTTTTGTTGAATACGTCAGTGACTCTGCCACCCCCCCCAACCCAAATCTCTGCCTCCTCTGTCAGGGCATTGTTAGGAGGCCGGGAGACACTCGTTGCAGCACTCCCACACCTTGGGCCAAACGCACACTGCAGTATTGTTCTAGCATCTGGGGACAGACGGGTTGGGTGAGGAGGGGGGAATGAGGGAAGGATACAGTAGATGTAGGGAGTTAGGAGAGGACCGGTGAAGATGGCCTCAGGGCTGGGCTGGTCATGGGACTGGATTGATAGTGGTGGGGGTAGACAAGTCAGGGGATGAGGGCAAACTTGTGCGTAAAAGGTCAACTAAAACTGGCTACAGTGGGTCATTATGTTGCATCGGGGCAGTGTCCATAATCTGTTAGAGGTGTGTATGACTGAGGCCGGTGCTTCAATAAGTGTGGATTTATGACCATCTTGGTTTGTTTAATCCACCTGTAAATCAGTTCTTATTGGCCATTCACTGTAGATTTTAAAGCATCCATGTTAGACTAAGATCAAAGGATCTTTCTTTCCCAGCGCCCTCTTGGATTCTCTTGCACTCTCATTCTTCCACCCCTGCCATCTCTGGCTCAAATAAAAACCTAGCCACGTCACAACTCGGGGAGGTTGATATTGTCCCCACATTCTCTCTTGGCTCAGGCTGGTTTTGCCTCCAGCATCTGCAGTGCAGGGTTGGTCTGCTGCTTCTCTAAGCTCCCAGCTCACACGTGGCACATCTGGAGAGATGATGATGATGATGCTGCTGCTGCTGAGGCCAGTATGGAGCAACTTATCCAGTACCAGGCTGTCCTAGTCTGACTCCAATAAGTACACACACACTCTCCTATCAGAACTGCCAGGCAATTCTTACCAATCTTGCTATTTGTGATAGATAAAAGCTGTGAGTAGTCATGGGGTTTTGGGGTGGGATGGCCAGTTAGTCGAAATGATAAAATGGGTCAACAAATTCCCAGGTACTAGGAGTCTGAGAGCGCTTGTTTATTTACAGCATTTCTAACATATTGGCTCTTTTTTTTTTCTGTCCAACCCTCACCGTCTTCTGACTGTAAATATGTTCGTCTTCCGGTTAGCCCAGCAAGTTGAAAGCTTGTTTGGTCTAGACCTATCAAAAGAGGAGAGCACTGGACTAAAACAAAGCAGAAACAACTGTATGCAATCTTTTATCAACACCCCTTGTTGTGATGGCACTCCTGCCCTTCACACACCAATATATTCCACAACGTTACTGAACATGATGACCATGCCCCTGCAGAGGCTTTAATGTGTATACCATGGAATTTTTTTTCTTTCTCTCCCCATCCTCTTCGGTTCACCCACACGCACTCCGGCTCCTTTCTTTGCTTGCGAGTGGGAGATGCTGTGTAATAAGAGAGTGAGTGCCGAAACCTTTCACAAAGGCCTACAGTGAGTGGACAATGAGCCTCAGGGAGAACACAGGCTATTGTGAAGGCTAAAATGGGGTGACCCAACTCTCAATCGCGCTGGCTTTCCGTCCCCCTCTGCTCCACATTTTCTCCTCCGCCCTTTTTCTTGAGGCTCAAGGTCTCGCTCTCTCAATCTCTGCCTCATGCTCACTCGTTTTCTTTGTGCGTGTGTTATTAGGTCTTTCTCTTTTATGCTCAAACCATTTCTCATCTTCTTTTCACACTTTTTTTTTTATATAGCTGTGATTCTACTTTTTTCCTCTATCAGAACTGTACAGTTCTGCTCTCTTGTCATCTATTATTTTTTGTGCTTTTATTTCTTCTAGCCTGCAAAGTACATCCACCCCCCCTCCTTCTCCATCTCTCCCTCATTTTGCCTCTGATTTCATTCCATCCCATCTCTCTTCATCTCTCCCATCCAGCTGTGACAGAGGATGATAAGCCCCCCTATACTATCCTGTGTGCCCAGGCTGCCCTGGACAAGCGCTGCAGTGTGGAGGGAGTAGGGGTGGGGGCTGGGTGTGGGGACCTCAGAGAAATGGATTTAATCTGAATTACTCGAGCTGAAACCCCAGCTTTTGTGTGTGTGTGTGTGTGTGTGTGTGTTTGTGTGTGTGTGTGTGTGTGTGTGTGTGTGTGTGTGTGTGTGTGTGTGTGTGTGTGTGTGTGTGTGTGTGTGTGTGTGTGTGTGTGTGTGTGTGTGTGTGTGTGTGTGTGTGTGTGTGTGTGTGTGTGTGTGTGTGTGTGTGTGTGTGTGTGTGTGTCAGAGATGGTGGTGGGGGCAAAAGTGCACAGCTCTAGCAATGTGAATTATTCTGGATTAGGACATCTGCTGTGCAATTCCAAAATGATCCGTAGATGTATGCTGCTGCGTGTGTGTTAAGTGTAAAACTGCAATGTAGAGTTCTACACATGCAGGGTGTGTACATGCATTTTGGTTTTGTATTGGGCTGTGTATTCTGTCTGGGGTGCATATGTAAGCGAATGCATACTCTCATGTGTAAACTCCACCTCTTGTCTGCTCCGTACCAGGCTGGCCCTTTGCCCTGTTAAGGGGGAGCAGGGAAGGGGGAGTTTGGCTGTTACAGGGTAGTTCTATGCTTCTGCCAGTTCCCCTCCCATCCTACAGCCACGTTGTGTCCTGCTTTGGACACTCGTCGGCCCTTCTCCAGGTCTAATTACGGCCCGTTTTACATCTAGCATCAAAGTAAAGAAAGATCATTTTATTGTACATCAGCTACTGTAAATATGTATAAAATGTTGAATTTTGAATGAGTACTAATGTATTCATTAATCATGACAAAATAAACATCTGTCTTTTTCCAAAACCAAGACATTGTGATCCCAATTTTTCCACTGAGTGAAGCACAGCTACAAGATATTTTGTCTTTTGAGTAAGAGACGTCACTGTTGTGGTTTAAACATTTGATTGACTGAAAATGTTCATTCTACTATTACTATAGCTGTGCTCGCTTAGTCTAAGTTTGGACACATTCTCTGGGGTTGTTGAAATGCATTTTGGAAAATGTGGGAAATTATTAGACTAATTAAAATATAAATAGCAGAGCCGCCTTGTGGGAAAGTCTCCAGCAAATCAACTAATTACAATGGCTTGTGGAAAGTACTGAACATCGCAGTTTAATAAAATGTAATTGTACAATATATGGTATAGCTTTCTACTTCTGCATTACTACAAAAGGAAAATACTTTTCCCTGTTTTATGTTAAATTAATGTATTTTAGGGTTTATTAATCTATCATTGTACCTAGCATGATATGTTTGGTGTTAGGACTCAAGGAAGTTTAATGGTCAAAAATAATTGATTATGGGGTGAGGTAATACTACCCAGCCTTAAAGTAACACGCCTTTCATTGCCTCTTTTCCACCTCCTCTGTGACAGAAACCTGTTGAACCTGTTATACCCCTAGGGCAGGTGCAAACCCCGAGGGTGTATGTCTGTGGGTATTTATTGTAGAGACAAAGTTACAGGAAGTTTACCTGTATTGGACCTTGCTTTTGCATATTACTTGTGAGAACACATCTTAAGTCATTTTTCTTCTTCTCTTTCACATAAAGGAGACAATGAGGCCCTCAGGAAACACCAGCCCCTCCACTAACTGCTCAGAGGAAGACTACCGCAACAAGCCCAATGAGAACTCCTACTGTTACCAGCTTCTCCAGGAGCTGGACAAGCAACGCAAAAGTGGCATCCTCTGTGACGTCAACATAGTCGTCTCGGGCCAGGTGTTCCGGGCACACAAGAACATCCTGGTGGCGGGCAGCCGCTATTTCAAAACCCTCTACTGTCTGACCAAGAGCGAGGACCAGGACCAGGCCACGGTCACACACCTGGATGTTGCTGCTGTGCAGGGCTTCTCTGTTCTCCTCGACTTTCTCTACTCTGGGAATCTGCTGCTCACAAGCCAAAATGCCATTGAGGTGATGTCTGTTGCTAGTTACCTCCAGATGACAGAGGTTGTACATTCATGTAGGGCTTTTATAAAGGATGCCCTGAATATCAGCATCAAGCAGGAGGCTCCAGATTCAGTGGTGGTGGACTACAACAAGAGGCAGATGGTGTCCAAAGAGGGGCCGAGGGGCCTGGACCGCAAGCCGAGCAACTTCTGGGCCACAAGCATTCTGTCAAAGCTGTCGATCAAGGCCAGCAACAATCAAGGAAAGGAAGCAATGGAGGAAGAAGACGAAGGTGGCAGGGTGAAGGAGGAGACCAGCGATATAGAGGTGACAGTGGTTGGGGGTGCGGGCTGTGCCCTGGTGACCCCAGGAGCCTCTGGTAACTGGACCCACCACAACGACAACTCGTCTGATTCAGCAGAGACCAATGAAACGCGGTCGGCGAGTGGCCAGGTGCAGGTATTCGTCTGGAACGAGCCAGCCACAGGTGGCGCTGCAGCAGCACCTGCAGCAATAAAGCGAGAAGCACGGGATGCTGCAGCAGGAAGCGGCCGGAGGAAAAAACAGACCACCACGCGGCGTTTTGTGTACAACTTTCCACCAGAGCCTGAAGAGGGATTTGACGAGGGGATGTTCATCCAGCCCTCGGCCTCCTACCCCAGAGAGGACTTCTCCTCCCTCTCCGAAAATGCTGGTATGACACACATTTGTACCTCTAAACACATTTCACACACTTGCCACACCCAGTCCTTCCACCTATAATATATGAATAGCTTTCACCGTTAACTCATGAATTTCTTATTCCTATTAGTCACACTGTATACTCACTGTAAGTAAAAGGAAGCTGCTCCATTTTTAAGGTAGAGAGTTGCATGCAGAATTTCTTCTGTGACATGTATGATATCAAAATAAACATTTTCCTACACAATATATGGAAAGCTCTGTTAAGACCCAATAATCAGGGCCTCTGTATTGCATTTTATGCACCAGTTTAGAGCGTTCATCTGAAATTCTTCATTGGCCAGAAGATCCTAAAGGAATCACAATAATGTGAGAGAAATGCAGTATAAATTATCAGTCTTTTAAAAAGTTGAAATTTACAATAGACGTCATAAGTATTTAAAGTGAAATTCTGTAGGTCTGAACAATGCTTGTCCCCACACCATGCATTTGTAATGATTAACCCACCAGGGGGTCAGTGGGGCTGAAGAGGATAACCCTGATAGGTCACATGGCTTCAGTATTTGATCCTCTTTTTGTGGTCTTCCAACCTTTTGCAAAATTTTAGTACTGGATATTAGCACTTTCATTACTTGGGGGGCAGCATTGCCTCATTTATATAAATGATCTGTCACCATATAGTGACTTATTTAATCATGTCACACCGATGATCACCTATTCAATGCCAATAAGCTAAGCTGTGGCCGCCTGCAGTGGGAAACGCAGGCATGATCGCTAGTTTACATGATCAAATTATTGATTGCAAAAAGTATGGATTTTCAGCTTTCCACCAGTGTCCTGCTGTGAAACCTAACAGGATATTTGCTTTTCAAGCTTTTAACCTGCTGTGCACAGCCAATAAGTGAGTCACTCCCAGCTATGATCTCCACTAATCACTCCAGAGCAAGGGGCTTGTGAAAGTTACGCCCACCTGGAGTGCTTTGTGTTCCCACATTGCTGCTGAGACTTGTTTTAAAGAAAAGATAAGAGGTTTTATCTAATTCAATGACTTTGAAGCAATGTAATGGTTCACATAAGTATGCTATGTTTTATGGAGGAAAATAATGAAATGTCACTATTTAAAGTGAGTTGGAGAGAGAGAATTAACTATCCTAAAAAAAAACACGCTATATGCTGTGGTCGGCAACAACGTTAAATCCCTATGAACTTTCACCCATTCAATCAATTTTTCAATCTCGCTTGATAAAACTTTCATCTTCTCCCTTTCTCTTTACCCTTTGATACCTTCCCTTTTCTGTCTCTTAATCTATCCATCGCTCCATCCATCCGGTCCACATACAGTGTAGTGCTCTTAGTAATCTCTTCTTTCAACTGAAGCCTTCTCCTTCTGTTGGCCCCATTAAGCTTGGCACTCCATGTAACCATAATTATATCACATATTAAGTGAAGTGGTATGGAGGGGGATTGGGGGATGTGTGAGGCACAACGTGTGTGTAGAAAGAGTGAGAGAGAGAACTACATTTTGTGTGTATGAGAGAGGGAGAGGAGCCCTCCCTAATGCAGGAAAATGAAGAAAGCAGGGGAAACATCTCTTCCCCTAGGCCTCCCTAAATGCACTTGAATGCTCTTAGTGCCTCCAACTCCTCCTATGGCTCTTCTTAATGTGTGCACAAAGTGATCCAGGGTGTTGTAATAGCCTAGAGAGAAGCTCACTTAAAGACTGAGTTTGTCTGCATGTGTGCTGACTCTTTTCTTCATGTATCTTTGTTGTTTAGCTCCATATCTCTACTTAATGTATACTACGTTTCCAAATAAAGATATGGTTAAGACTTCAAGTACTCGTTAGTCACAGTAAAAGGTTGCAAGGCAACGGTTTACCTTTAAATGATAGTTTTGTGTTTGACATTCATACAGTATACTCTGTGTGTATGTTAACAGTTTAAATATAGATCTGTGAATATGTAGTCTCTGTATGGGCTTTTAATTGTAAAGATTTCTCCCGTCTCTTTATTGTTTAACGTGTGAGAGGTGATATCCAGAGAATTTGAAGCAGAAACGGGCAAAACATTATCCTGATGCTGTTTATTGTCGCGGTGAGAGGAGGTTTTTTAGCTAAATGAACAATTGGCGTAGTTAAATTTGAAATTGGGAAGTTGCATTAATTTCTGTGTGTTGTTTATCAGTGGCCGGGCCTCGTACGTATATAGAGCGTTTATCGGTTTCCAATGTAAGAAAAGTGTTTTTCAAATGGTTTTATGGTTACCTTTTTAAGAGGAGTGTTTCCAAAATGCTATGATGCATTTTAGTTCCAAAGTGTTGTGACAGTTTGGACTGACTGTGGGTCTTTAACAATGATTACTTCATCCATCTGTTAAGAGAGGGTGAGACAGACTGAGAAGAAAACAGAAAGGAGAGCAACATGTAAATTAGATCTGTCAGGACAAAATGCCAGCTTTCCCTGCCTCAATCTGCGATGCTGAGTCCATTTCAGGTTTTTGTTTGTTTTTTAAATCTTTTGAGCCAAGCTTTATAGTTGACATAGGTTTATGCTGGTGTTCTGCAGGTAAAGTGTCCATGGGTTACATGAAAGTTGCTTAATAAAGAATGTATTATTATTAATAATTTTCTAAATATTGTAGTCATATTTCTCTCCACACGGTTAAAGCTTTTTAGCCCTGCCTCCAGGTTTTAGAATATTCTTTACTTAGTTGGAAAAGGTGGGATCCAGTGGTGTGTATGTACACTCACCTAAAGGATTATTAGCCACACCCTACTAATACCGTGTTTGACCCCCTTTCGCCTTCAGAACTGCCTTAATTCTTTGTGGCATTGATTCAACAAGGTGCTGGAAGCATTCTTTAGAAATGTTGGCCCATATTGATAGGATAGCATCTTGCAGTTGATGGAGATTCATGGGATGCACATCCAGGGCACGAAGCTCCTGTTCCACCACATCCCAAAGCTGTTCTATTGGGTTGAGATCTGGTGACTGTGGGGGCCATTTTAGTACAGTGAACTCATTGTCATGTTCAAGAAACCAATTTGAAATTATTCGAGCTTTGTGACACGGTGCATTATCCTGCTGGAAGTAGCCATCAGAGGATGGGTACATGGTGGTCATAAAGGGATGGACATGATCAGAAACAATGCTCAGGTAGGCTGTGGCATTTAAACGATGCCCAATTGGTACTAAGGGGCCTAAAGTGTGCCAAGAAAACATCCCCCACACCATTACACCACCACCACCAGCCTGCACAGTGGTAACAAGGCATGACGGATCCATGTTCTCATTCTGTTTACGCCAAATTCTGACTCTACCATCTGAATGTCTCAACAGAAATCGAGACTCATCAGACCAGGCAACATTTTTATAGTCTTCAACTGTCCAATTTTGGTGAGCTCGTGCAAATTGTAGCCCCTTTTTCCTATTTTTAGTGGAGATGAGAAGTACCCGGTGGGCTCTTCTGCTGGTGTAGCCCATCCTCCTCAAGGTTGTGCGTGTTGTGGCTTCACAAATCTTTTGCTGCATACCTCGGTTGTAATGTGTGGTTATTTGAGTCAAAGTTGATCTTCTATCAGCTGGAATCAGTCTGTCCATTCTCCTCTGACCTCTAGCATCAACAAGGCATTTTCGCCCCCCAGGACTGCAGCATCCTGGATGTTTTTCCTTTTTCAGACCATACTTTGTAAACCCTAGAAATGGCTGTGCGTGAAAATCCCAGTAACTGAGCAGATTGGGAAATACTCAAACCAGCCCGTCTGGCACCAACAACCATGCCACGCTCAAAGTTGCTTGGGTCACCTTTCTTTCCCATTCTGACATTCAGTTTGGAGTTCAGGAGATTGTCTAGACCTGGACCACACCCCTAAATGCATTGAAGCAGCTGCCATGTGATTGGTTGCTTAGATAATTGCATTAACGAGAAATCTTACAGGTGTTCCTAATAATCTTTAAGGGGAGTGTAATATTCTGCATTTATTTACAAGTACTTATTGGTAGAAAGCTGCTGTGTCATGTCTACTGTACATTTAGCGTCAGAGCACCCAACTATATTAATGCCATTTTTCACTTCATAGCTCCTAGAACGGACATGAAAAGATGGTAAAGTACCATTTATGGACCAAAAGTCATTAGTCAAAGCTTTCGGTTTGTTCCCACAGCCTCTCTCTGCTGTCAAGGCTTGATTAGTCTTGTGTTGCATACAGTGCTCATTTGTTATGACTCAATCTGCACATGTGTGACACATGTCTAAAATGCTAGTTACTAGAGCTGGCAATATATCTGTATTATATCGATATCGTGATATGAGACTAGATATCGTCTTAGATTTTGGATAACGTAATATGGCATAAGTGTCTTGTCCTGGTTTTAAAGGCTGCATTACAGTAAAGTGATGTCATTTTCTTACCAAACTGTTGTAACTGTTCTATTATTTGCCTTTACCCACTTAGTCATTATAACCACATTACTGATGATTATTTATCAAAAATCTCATTGTGTAAATATTTTGTGAAAGCACTGCAATATTGTTAAGGTATCGATATCGAGGTATTTGGTAAAAAATATCGTGATATTTGATTTCCACCATATCGCCCAGCCCTACTAGTTACGCTTTACTGAAATATTGCTTTACAAAGCAAAAACACTGTGTGTACAACTATTAGCCATGTCTACTGTGGGTTATGAGATTATTCTATAACACACACTACATGTAGAAGTAAGGGTTTATGGCTTTGCTCGCGGACACAACTTGGAACGTCATCTTTTGGTTGTGAGATGCTCGCTCTGAAATTAGACCATCCTCTTGCACGATTAGTCGTTGCTGGCTTGCATATTTCTGTCCGAGCCTATGAGCAGTCATCCACCAATGTTATCTGTCCCAGTTTCCCACAGTGATGTCACTCATTTGGGTTTCATTTTGTTTCAGTTTGATCTGTGTGGTCATGCTCCAAGGATGAAAACATAGTAGCACAAATGATGGTTTTCTTTGGTAGTCTTCCATTTTAAAATGTGTGCTTGTCGTTTTTATTTTATTTTATTTTTTAAAGGGTTGTTCCACAAATAAAATGTTCAGGGCTATAACTAACAATTAATGTCTTTATCGTTTTATCTACTGTAAACTTGATTAATGTAGTCTTTCAATTGCCAGAAAACAGCCTGTCACAATTGCCTAGAATTCGCGGTGTATGTCTTGTCTTTGTCCGACCAACAGTCCAAAACCCAAAACCTATTCAGTTTACAATTTTTATAAGACCAATAAAAGCGGAACAGTTTTGCATTTGAGAGGCTTGAACCATCAAATATATAGCATTTTGCTGGAAGAAAATGTCTGAAACAATAGGAGGTAGACAGTCTACAGAGTCACAGGAATGCTAGTGTTGTGTGGAAATAACCGTTGAAAGTGAAGGCTGGTTTCAACGATACAAGTACTTTGCCATTGCTGTCTGCTCTTACCTCGCTGAGCCCACAGCCAACACTTGTGGCCAATAAATTCTTGGGTCTTTTCCAGAAAACTGTTTGGATTGTTTAAATGGTGCCTGCTGCACACAGACACACAGCAGGTGAAATGCATTTGCATACACACTAGTCTCTGTTGAAGTGTGCACACGAACGCACACCCATGCACAACTGCCTGTCCCTTCCCTCCCTAATCCACTCTAATGCACTGGGGCTGTCCTCACTATTCCAAATATTGACCCAGGGAGAATGTGTGTGTGCGCGCACACACACACACACACACACACACACACACACACACACACACACACACACACACACACACACACACACACACACACACACACAGGGGCGTGTCTTTAATGTGCTCCAAGCGCTGATGCTGGAGGAACCGGACACACACAGGTGCTTGCACACAAGTGCTAACAAAAGCAGAGTGTAAACTGAGCCGGTGTAAGGGCTCAACTCTAATTAACCCCCTGCCTGCTGGAGCCCTGGTTACACAATTAGTTTGTTTCCCTGGCCCTGCTTTACATATAGTAGGAACGTGTGTGTGTGTGTGTGTGCGCGTGCATGTGTGAACTTCCATTGTTTCATGCCGGGGGTGGTTAGTTATGTACACAAGGCGTTGTGAGATGTGCAGCCCCCCTCTCCAGGCTCTCAACCACCTCTCATATCTCTTTCTCCCTCTCGCTTCTCTTGTCCCCCTCCTCCTTTCCCAGAGCTGGCCAATCAGATCCAGTATAGCATCATCCAGGACTTACAACAAGGGGAGTCCTGGGAGAATGGTAAGCCACCGCGACTACCACAAAAAAGAACAGGCTCCTTCAATGACACTTGAAATCTTTATCTAAAATGCATATTCTGTAATGAGTGTGGGCGGTCCAGTCAGTATGTCTCATTGAAAAGGAGAGCAGACAACCTATTTCTATTTTAAGGGTTTCTTTTCAACCAGCCTTCAAATGCGTAGCTAACCAGCATGACCCTGTTACACAATCTATGGTGTTTCCCCATGTCAGTCTATTAACAAAATATACGAGAATAAAAGGTTAAAGTCAATTTGATTCATATAGGCAAAAAAAAAAAATTACAAATTTGCTTCAAAATGGGTGGCGGGGAAGCCAGTGTGTCGGCCATTGTCTACCGTACACAAGGCTGTGTTCTAAATCCATACTACACAGTAATTCTATGTATGTAAGTATGCAGTGTGTTCAGAAGTGTCAAAATGAACTATACTCAAATGACAGAAAACGGATAGCATGCGTAAGAAAAAAACAACCGTTTTTTTGAGTGTGCTGTTGACACTACTTTAACAGAAAAAAACCTTTGCTGTCAATTTGTGAAATTGAATTGCCATTGAGTCACAGTTTGATTGACCGGCATCGGTGCAACGGTTGAAGTTGTGGGTTGAGACATAAACTGAAAAGGCATGAGGGGGACACAGCTCTAGTCAGATTGGCCAGCAAGGTTGTAGCTAAAACTATAAACTGTTGTTGAATTAAACAACAAAATAGGCACGTTTCGTGTTTCATAAATAAAGATTTCGTTTGATTTCAGACCCCCTATTTTGTCTGCTCGGTTTGTGTAATGACAGATAGGGAAATTAAATTTTCCGCCTAAACCGCTTGTTGCAGATCCATAAGGTGTATAACACACATTCATTCATGGCAAATACACAGGTGACCTGCTTCTCATCAAACCTCCTCCCTCCTCCCCCTAGCAACCTGCCCTAACAACGCCTCTGTTGTGTGCACCCTGGCTCAAACAAAAGGCCACTGAAGACACTGTTGGAGTCTTTTTAAAATCAATAGATTACTTATTTATTAGTAAGCAAAGCTGTCCTCAGTAGCTTGGTTGCTTAAACAGACAGTGCTGGTGTGAGGATATCTTGATTTCTGTCTTTAAGACACTGAAATAAAAAACACGTATATACCATATGCTCTATGCCCTAAGTATTATAGCCGAGCTTGATGGATGATGCATAAAGGTGTTGTGTTTGATGTTAGGAGTTGCTCCTCATATGATGGAACATATCCAGAATCCTGTGCATTGTGATTTATGTAAAGTAGCTCCAAATTGACAGTTTCTTAATATATCATATTAACAAACAACTGTCAAATGTTGTACCTCTTTATAAAAAGCATGTTTTCTTTAGTACCTTACGCCAAACTACATTATGTCCATGTAGTACTGCTGCTTTACATTCACTGCTAATATGAATATGATCCTTTCCACCATTGCCATGGTGAGACCTTCAACATCATTGCAGACTGGCGCAGACCAACACCAGTTACTTAGCAACTGTGACAGAGCTGGATTGTGAAGTTTACATGGCTGCCACAGTCATTTTTATCTGTGCAGTTTAACAAACTTTGACTAAAGGGCCTTTTTGTTTCATCAGTTTGTGGTGTCTTGTTCTCTCTAATGGCGACCGCATCCTAACTCTGTGATTTGATAAACAGGATATTGGTTCCTGACACACTCTCATTAGAGGATCTACAGATGCAAATGTAGCTTTTATGGTCATTGTCTTCCTCCATCTCCAGTTTGTTCTTCCGGTCCAGTCAAATGTTAATTCATGAATTGTGTTTTTTTTAAAGATGTAACTGTACACCAAAACATGTTACTAAATCTTGTTTCTTGCTTGCTTTTCACTGCATCTGCATACTTGTGTTTTTCTCTACTAGTCGAATTTCCACCCCTCGCGCCCAAGAGGCACCTGATCATCCACTCGGGCGTACGCTCCTTCAGCTGCGACATCTGTGGCAAGCTGTTCACGCGCCGCGAGCACGTAAAGAGACATTCCCTGGTGAGTCCACATGTGCACAGGATCCTCCCTGCTCTTTTACACCACCATGTGCATCCACCATCTTGTGCCAAACACTACAGTGTTTTGGCCACCCTCACGTCTTCACACTCCACATCATGATTTGTGTCTGGGAGCAGTGAGTGCAGCAAGATATTCTCAAAAGAAGAAATTTACGGCTATGAATACAATCTTTTATACCCAAATTCCCTATGTAGAAAAAGGCCAACCTTGCAACTGTAATACCTGTGATTTATTGCTCCATATTTAATATTTGGAGAATATAAGTGTTTAAAGGAATAGTTTGACATTTCTGGAAACGCACTTATTTGCTTTCTTGCTAAGAGTTAGATGAGAAGGTCAATACTACGCTTACTTGCATGCTAAAAAAATGAAGCTACCATTAGCAGCCAATGAGCTTTGCTAAACACGAGCACACTGGAAACCGCTAGCCTCATGCTGTCTGAAGGTAGTCTCGCATTGCCAGACCTTCCTACACAGCGCTGCGGAGGAGGGTATGGCTAGTCCACACAGCATTCTGGGATGGGAGAAAATGCGCTGTGGTGTATTGGCGTTTTCTTTTAACCAATCAGTCGTCATGGGCGGCGCCAAGCACCGGGTAGAGCCATGGTGCTGCTGCAAAATAGCCTCGGGAAGGAGCTCGTTTTGGTAGAACATGTGTACGTTCAAAAGTTGTTTTAGTCGTGCAACAGAAAACTCAGATTGGACCGATAGTCTAGCTAGCTGTCTGGATTTACCCTGCAGAGATCTGAGAAAAGGTTAACCATAGTCCTCAAAAATCTAACGGAGTTTAAAATTCTAACACAACAAAAGTGTAAGGTAACTGACATCTGGCCGAAAATAATGAAATCCGGCGGAATTTCCAGCGGCAACGGAGCAATCCTCTGAAGTGGAACATTGTGGATATAGACTAGTCTGAAGGTAACAAAATACCAGTACCTCTCTAAATTCACTAATTAACACATTATCTCTTACTTGTTAAACTCTTACAAAAAAAAGTGAAATCTCCTGCCCTCAGTCTGTATGCTATGATATGCTATGCTGACTGTCTGCGAGTGGTAGCTTCATATTTTGTGTACAGACTTGAGTGGTATCAATCTTTTCATCTAATGAAGCAACAAAGCGATTAAGCGCATTTCTCAAAAATGTCTGTCAACCTGTCTCACCTCATCCCCTTCTCTCCCCCCCCCCATCCCTCTTGCAGGTGCACAAGAAGGACAAAAAATACAAGTGCATGGTGTGCAAGAAGATCTTCATGCTTGCAGCCAGCGTTGGTATCCGCCACGGCTCGCGGCGCTACGGTGTGTGTGCGGACTGCGCTGACTCGCACCAGGCCACTCAGGAGGGCCTGGAGGCCATGGAGGGCATGGAGTTTCCTCGCGACGAAGACTTCGAAGGGGAGGAAGGGGAGGACCTGGAGGGGGAGGAGCCTAACGACAACGACCAATCAAGTTGGGGTGAGGGCAACGCTGGTGCTGCCCCAGAAGAGGACTAAGAATTCTAACAAGCTTGAGAAACAAAAGAAAAAAAAGTTGATGTTTAATATATATGTATACAAAAACTAGCTGGTAAACAATCAACTCCAAAGTGCTATCAAACCTTGAGGTTACTTAATTGTGCAAGTATATGACAAAGAGGTGGATTAAAAGAAAAAGCTTTCGTAGAGTGGAAACTCCAAGATGTACAGATTTTATTATTGTTAAAATGTGTCCAACTCTGGGCCCAGAGCCCACAAGAGAAAGATTCTATCGACGAATAATATGATAAATCAGGTTTTGTGATGTATTTTTTATTTCCTGTTTTTCGGGGGAGAGTTGGGCAGGGTGATGATATAGTAGAGTTGGGGTAGGCCAATCAACTAAAAAAAGCGAAATGTTAATTATTTAATTTATGAAGAGAGGTTATTATGGTCTTATCAATAATGTTTTTTTCTTTTTTTTTATTTCTGTTTTTGTCTGCAAGCAGAGGCACAGTAATGGCTGTTGCTTTCTACACAATCTGAAAGTATGTTGCTTGGTGCTTGTAGAAGTACACGGAAGAAGAGCATTATTGTCCACAGGAAGATTTTTAACTTGCTCTGTAGATCTTGTTTAGATGCGCTAAATATTATATTATTCTTTTCAAATTTTATTCTTTCCCTGCACAAATCTTGGAACCAAAAAATCTGTTTTGTGACTCTAAGGTATCACAGCCATATTTATGATTAATTTAAGAGGGCTGTGGTATTGTGCCAAACAGACCGCACACCAAGATTTAGCAGGAAGCAAAAACTACTGAATACGCTTAAAAAAAAAAAAAAAAAAAAAGAGAAAAGAAGAAAAGGTGAGGTTTTTTTTTTTTTTTTTTTTTTAATTTTTTTTTAAAGATGAATTAAAAAAAATCGAAAGTACAAGGGGAAATGTTATTGCTAGCTTTATACAAATCACGGCGTCACAGTAACACTTTATTATTATTAAACAAAAGCATTTGACTTTCACTTAAAGCTTGAATTTTGCCAAATGACGAAACGTTTGGTGCTGTAATGCTTGTCGCAGAATACTGGACCTACAGGCTAAATATGATATTTATAATCATAAAGCTTAAACTGACTCAGTTATACATATGTAATCAGCTTAAACTATAGAACACTGTTGTGCTACGGCGACTATCAGGTAAGCTTTGCCATTGTTTTTCAACTTTTATTTGATTTATTGCACACACACACACACACACACACACATACCATTTTGTAGAACTACCGGCAGTACTTGTACATTGATTGACATTGATGTTTTGAGGACCTAAGTGGACATCAATACCTGTATATGTTTGATTATATTTGGTACTGACCATTGGTTGAGAGGAGAAAGAAGTGCAGAAAATCATGATGTGTGAAGTTTAAGTCTGAAAGAACTCCATTTTTCATTTGTCAAAGGTATACAAAATGTCATCGGTTTAGTTTGACGTAAGTTTGTTTTTATTTTATTTTTAGGTCTGCCAGGTAGAAAAACACTTTGTTCCACAAAAAGTGAAGCTCTATGGCGCCTCATAGACATGCACTTACGTTTGTGTTCATGAAAATAATTTTTTGTTTCTTCGCTTCCCCAAAAGCAGGTCTGAATGGAACTATATATACTGTTGTGTCTTTCTTCCAATGCGCAACTTCTTTTTTTTTTTTTTTTATTAGACTTTTTGTTATTTAATATTATATATTGACTCCAAAATGCAATCAAGACTGTTAATTTCTATTTGTCCAACCAAAATTGTTATTTTTTAATTATTGTTGAACTATAATGTATGAGAAAAGCCAGGTGAAAACTTGCTTAGTGTAGAAAATCCTTGCTCGTGTCTGTAATTGTTAAGATTTTTAAATGTTTTTATGCTACAGAATCATTCACTTTACCCTAGATGCATATTTTGTTTAATTTTGTCCTTTCCACAGATGTTTCCTTTCTCCTTTGTTATTTCATTAAGCACATATTTTCTAAAGAAACACGGATTGTTTGCGGGTTAAAACCTTGGAACAGCAGTATCTGTTCATATGCAGTGGAATATACAGTATGAACTGAAGTGCTAATGATACAGAAGATGTGTAACTTCCCTTCACTCTCAGTGGAAGAAGATATATTTTAAGTCAGAGCTATTCATCCTCTACGTGTCACTTTTACCTTCAAATCACTGTAGGAGGGGTTATATTAAGGATATATATATATACATATACATATATATATGTATGTGGAGATTATATGAGATCTATATATATATATATATATGAAGAATATATTATTTAACTAGTGGATTTACTTAATGGAACACATTGACGGTCAGCTCCAAACCTGGTGTGGTGGTTTATTTCCGTGAACTTTAACCTTCCTCTATCGCTCTCTGTTCACGCTGTGTGCTTGCTCATCACACCGTTCTGTTGTCTTGTTTGTTCTTTTGATACTATTTACCATCCTACTGATTTTACTGTAATGAATGAAACTCCAAACTATGATGTATCCTTTTAGATTTTATGCTGTATTTGTTATATGGACGACAACAACAAAAAAACATGAAAAACGAAGCAAAAACACTACAGATGTAAAGCAGAGGTTTTTTTTCCCCCAGCTGTATTTTTTTACGCTGTTGCAAAAGGTTGTATTTTTCAATTTCTCTCGAACTTTAACCGTGATGCAAAACTTGGGCCGCGCCTCAGTGCCCTCCGAACACAAAGCAAATTCAGGTTACTCTTTTTACGTTTTTATCGAAGGTTTTCAAAGATGGAACTACATTCTCCTTTTTTTCTGTCTGAATTGTACTACTGTTCCTCTCTATACTACATTTTAAGAATAAAACTTTGATATTGCTTTAACCTTTTTGTCCACTTATTTTCCTTTGCTCTTCTGATGATGGTCAGGACAAACTTCTTTCTCTTTAAGACCCAGAGCAGCAAACCTTGTCTTTCCAAGTAACACTCAAAAGAGATGCAGCTCAGACTTTGAACCAGTTTGATTACGTTTACCTTTTTCACATATATAACTTCACTCCGTATGACCATTCTATCTGATAACTCTCCTGTGTTGTCTTCAGAGTTTTAGCTATTGAACTCAGGAAAGAGGTACAGGGTTCCTTTGTGCAAATATAACAGGTATAAGCACTCATTTGTTCCTCTCTCAGTCAAGCTCATTAATGAGCAGCGATGAACGTATGACTATGAATTCGTTCATGTATATCTGTGACTGAATGTATGTATGGATATGAGTTTTGGAATGAATGCATTTTTATAACTGAATGTATGGATATTTATGAATGGATAAATGAATGTTTATTTATGACTGAATGCATGGATGCTTATGGAAGTAATAATGATTGTAAGGCATGTAAGGGAGAACAGAAGAATGCAGGAAGGATGGCTTTCTTTAGTATAGAAAGTAGTATAGAGTATAGAAAATGGTAATTTGCAATTTGCGTAGCTCTTTGAGTAGCCCAAATGTTTACTGTACATTTGTCTTTTCATTGTTTTAACCCTGTGCTTGTTGTGTGTCTCTGTTGTAACTCTTGCAGCAATTTCTCTCAGTGTCCAAAACAAATTTCTCCTTAGAGAGACTAATAAAGATACTTTGACTTTGACTAGTACAAGGTGGAACCGAGCAGCTGGACCCCTTGGTTATATTCCACATCCTCCAAAACAGTTATTTTATTATTACTGTAATATCACTGTGAATTATCTGCCCATGCTCAGGAGATTATACTTTTAAGTGTCACTTTGGTTATGGTTTTTTTCGTTTGCTTTGGCACAGTAATTGAGTTAAACTCATGATTCTCAAGGTAATTTTCTTTCTTGTTGCTTGCACACAAAATGCACACAAATATCTACAGATGACCAAATGATGCATTGAGTTAGTCTTGGTGATGGAAATGGATTACACTTTTTTCAATTGATCTGTATTACGCCCAGACGTGTTTATCATTGTGTTGTGTAAATCCTCACATGAAACATATTTGAGCCTACTTTCATAACCTTTCAAACAAATGTTTCATACATTTCAGTAAGAGAGTAAGAGAGCAGCACACGAATGTAAGGGATGGTTGCTCCACGCCAAAAAATGTCAGTATGTTGCAAGAGCAAATCCCAGATGTGAGATAAATGAAATAGTGTGGTAATAATCTTATATGAATGCATTTGCTTTTACAGCACAATGTTGTGGCAGCTTTATTTTTGTATTGTACAAAAATAAAGTGTTGCGTTGCACAGCACAAGTTATGCTCTAATGTTTTGAGAGCTGCAACAGAAAAAAATTAAAACTGTACTAGTGTCCGCTAACTGCCTGGACTGTAAACCGACAGTTTGGGCAGTGACACAGTTTTTACTGTGACACGTGTGGTTAAAGGATAACCGGGTGACATGCACCACACAGTCAGAGGAACTCCTTCCTCTACAAAAAAAGGTGCATCTCAAAAAAAGTTTGAGGAAGACGAAAGAGATTAAACCGCCTCTGATGTTTCTTAGTTCACTTAATCATAATAAATCTGATTTTCTCTCCAGATACTCCTGCCTAGTAATGTGATCTCTGTTTATATCTGGATTCTGTAATCATAGGGGGCCAGTTGTTCAAAGGTAAATTGATCGGATTGGATCAAATCTTGAAAATGGGTTGTTCAAAAGGGAAAGAAGGATTCTGAAATCAGATTAGATCACGGAATCCAATCCTAGTTTTAATCTGGATCAAACCTTCAGTTTGTGTTGTTCAAAACTTGTCAGTAGTATTTGGATAACTTTGATCCAAAAAAACAGGATTATCCTGATCCCAACAGGGGGTAGGATTTCAAGGTGGATTCCAGGAAGAAAATGTAGTAAAACTTTAAAATTGGTCAAATAATACATTTGTATCATTTAGTGTATACTTTTATTTATATTTTGCACTTGACTTGTGTAACCGTTGTAACAGTGATAAAGTAGATGAAGTAGACATAGGCTACCAATTAAGCTATTCAGTATAGTAAAGTAAAAATAAAATAAAAATTAAAATGATCTTGTCCCCATGTCTAAATGAGAAAGTGAAAGAGCAGAAGCACAGATACTCCTGGCAGAGGAACAAATCAAGCTGACCAAACTGCAGCAAACCAAAGCCAAACTTCAGATCTGCCTCCTAAAAGCAGGGCTTGGAAATGCTGGTCTCTCCTCCTCAGATGAAGAAGAACCCTGAACATTCTTTATTTTGTTAACTATTGGACATTTAGCCTTTTCTTTTGTTTTTTTAAGACGTTTTCAAAATATCCACAATGTATTTGTTAATGTATATTTGTTTTTATTTGTTGTGGCTCAGATGAGGGGTCATAAAATTATGAATGGAAGTGGATGTTTATATTATTTTTGTGTTTTGTCTCAAAATAAGTGGCCCCTGTTGGCTGTCCTACCTGTTCTTTACATAGCTGGTAGCCCACATTGTGATATGTTTAGAGCACGGGTAATCCGGATTTGGTAATCTTGAAAACTGTGTATCTGGATCAGGGTGATCCAGTCCAATGTTGCTTTGAAAAACCGGCATAAAAGTAAGACAGATTACCTGATCCTGAATAGCAAAAAATGGGATTTCCAAATCCGGATCATTTTGATCCAGATTAAATGTTTTGAACAACTGGCCCAAGATGAATGGGTGAATAGTTTAAGAAGACCATGAACTTAACCTAATAGCCAAGGTGCTGCCATCTGCTGTTAAGACTCAGGATTAAAACATAATTTGGGGTTTTGTCTGGGCTGACACCAGGTGGCAGCACTTCTCTTTACATTTCTTCCTGCACAGTCAAACAGTCAACACAGCTCATGTACTGTCCCAGTTCTTTAGTGAGACCACTGATGGAAGAATTGATCGTGGCATTGATGAAATGCGGGTCTGCTAACACTGATGTGTTTTTGTTTTTTTATGATTCCTCTGTGCAAATTTGGAGCAAATGCCAGTAAGAATTGTGTATTATTTGTTTTTAATGTATGAATCCTCAAATACAAGCAGTGATTTGATCCTGGCTTAGATTTTTGTGAAATTATATTGGTTGGTACCTAAGTAATATAAGCTAGAGGACCAATGTACGTATCTAGAGACAGCCAAATCAATGTAACACAACTAATAAGGCTATATAAAGTTTGGTTTAATGGCAAACCTAAACAACATTTGTCAGAAATGATTCCTGTTCCTGCTTCCTTGTATTCAGACATTAGAGACTTACAGTGACACCTTTGTGCTTCCCAGGTAGTCATGTAAACACATTTGTGGCATAAAATCGGATTAGATCTGCCTAATCCAAACCATGCATGAAAAGCAGAATGAAAACTTCATTCTGGAGCATACAGGGGTTTACACAATCCGATTAAAGTATCTGATGGTGCATTTTTCTGTGACAATTTATCTAATTTGATCTAAATGGCTGGATGCAGTAAATTCCACCAGTTTGGCTTTTTGTTTGAAAACAGACTGAAACAAATGCAAAGAATGCATTAAAAGTACAATCTACTGATGTGTTTTTGTCACAGTGATTTCCTGTGGTACATGCAGTACTTTAAGTTCAAACTGTGTACAGGCCTCAGTTTATTATCGTGTGTTTATGTCTGTGTGGGCATGTGTGTTTGAGTGTATGTGTACACACACAGAAGCAGTCATCAAACATTGGCCTTGTGGGCAACCACACACTGCTCTATTCTTTTCTCTATGTGTGTGTGTGTGTGTGTGTGTGTGTGTGTGTGTGTATGTTCATGTGCATGTGTGTGTGCATGAGCCTCCTTCCCATTCACAGGCCCTTTTGTGTGGGTGTCTGTCAGCAGTGTTGTCTGCAGGCAGGCCCCCATTGTGTTGAACCACTGCTCCTTATTGACACAGGGCCCCTGGTGCTTCGTGTTCCCATGGCCCCCCAACCACGGCGGACGGAAGGCTGAAACCGGAGCCCCGGACCCGGGGAGAGTTTGTTTGCACTCCCCTTTCTCTCCCCTGGTGCTCCTGGTGCTCTCGTCCAGGGGGACAGGGCTAAACGGATGGCGGCATAGTGCAAGTGTCTGTGTTGGTACTAATGGGACGTTTGGGGTGTGTGTGTGTCTGTGTATGTGTGTGTGTGTGGTAGGTTGAACATTAACACAAATTTAAGGTGGAAAGGTAATCATGTGATCACAGCTGCAGCTGTCGACAGGGGAACCCTAGTGCCACCCATTGTGTGGATATGAAGTGTGTGAGTGTGTGTGTGTGAGTGTGCACGTGTTGTTTTGACCTTCTCATCATATCCTCTGTAATGGCTCGATGCTTCACAGTAAGGCCCTCAGAGGTCACGGGGAGAGCAAACATTAATAGAGAAGATTATTCTCTGTTCACTATTATCTCCTCTGTGACCTGCTGCGACCCTGCACTGGTGTTGAGACAAATCTAGTTCCAATGCGTAAAGTGTTCCCAGCAGGACGGCTTAATACTGCACTGCACATGGCCTGCATTTACACTGCAGCTTTAAAACTGACTGTTATGTGATACAGCAACCATTTGTACAAATTGACTAAAACTTTTTTTGTTTCTGACTAATCTTTTCTCATTGTTCCACCTTTGAATGGGCGCTCCACTGATTTTACACATAAAGGTTAGTTTATTTGTCATTGAGATCCTGTGAAAACAGTTGTATAATGTCTTCTGTAGCTCCTGAGGGAGCTTTTCAAAGTTTGAGGAAGTCTGAGGCTTGAGACTTTACATACTTGACAGAAAACCTGCATTATAAACTGTGCCTTAAATATGAGGGCATTTACGGTAACAGGCAGGCAAGTTCTAATGAAAATTGTTTAAAATGTGTTTGCTCCCCCATTCTTGTTTAATTTTATATAAATAAATTATTATTCGTCATTTTCCATTTGGTGTGAACTGCTTTTGGTGTGAAGCAGTTCATATCTTGACAGTAACCTGGCCCAGCAAAGTAAAAGTACAGCCCAACCTTTGCTTTCTATTTGTTGAAATATAACAGGATCAAGTATTCAGACTGTTAGAAAGATTGTCTGTAAAGAAGTACCATATGAAGCGAGAAAAAAGAGCGACTCAGAGAGGTCTTAAAATGTCAGAATACTTTACGAAGGAGTGGCAGAGCAGGAGGGGGGTGATGGGAAACATTGGTTGATGAAATAAAACGGGTGTATGTGGGGGTGGAAAAGTTTCATCCATCCTTCCATCCGGCTGTGTGTACAATGGAGCTTGGGCCAGCAGAGTGTATGTGTTTATGGCACACTCGCGGGCTTTGCTGTGTGAACCTGGCGGGGGCACACAAATTAACACACACACACACACACGCACACACACACACACACACACACACACACACACACACACACACACACACACACAAACACAAAACGTAAGAAAAAGGCATTACCATGTGAAAACGTGGAGGGCAATTAAGATGTGGAGAGTTTACTGGCTTGTGGTGTGGTGGCCTCTCTTCTGTCCTTTTTCTTTTCAGCCTCGCTTTAT
>NC_053124.1:18029407-18051907 GCF_010015445.1 Perca fluviatilis | reverse complement strand
AATTTTTTTCCCATCAGGTGTGGTTGTACTGTATTAAAAGCACTCGAGAAATCCACAAAGACCAATCTAATGAAGGATTTGGGCTTTTCAAGATGGGAATAAGTGCCATGTAGCAGCGTTAATATAGCATCATCCACACCTCTGTGCCGTTTGTATGCAAACTGAAGGGGGTCAACGTGCAAGCTGACCTCCTCCTGTAACTGGGAAAGAACAAGCCTTTCGAAACCTTTCATCACCAGAGAAGTTAATGCCACCGGCCGATAGTCATTGTTACAGGTGGGATTGCTCTTTTTAGCTACTGGGCAGATGACTGAGGATTTCCATGTTGCTGGAATTAAATGTTCTGAGAGAGAGCGGTTGAACAGATGACAGAAAACACCTGCCAGCTGGCTGCAGCAGGCTTTTAACAACCGACCACAGATCTGATCAGGTCCTGGTGCCTGTAAACCACAATAGGTTACAGTAGTAGCCTACCACAGGAATGCCAAATGATATGGTAGTACAGAGTAGGGCTGGGTAATATATTGATATATCGATATACGAGACTAGTTACCGTCTTAGATTTTGGATATCGTAAAATGACACAAGTGTTGTCTTTTCCTGTATTTAAAGGCTACATTAGAGTAAAGTGATGTAATTTTCTGAACTTACCAGACTTACTAGCTGTAATATTTGCTTTTACCCACTTAGTCATTGTATCCACATTAGGTACTGTTGATTATTTATCTAAAATCTCATTGTGTAAATATTTTGTGAAAGCACCAATAGTCAATCCCGCCGCAAACACGACATCAATGTATTTGTTCAAAAATATTGTGATATTTGATTTACTCCATATCGCCCAGATCTAGGACAGATATAATGGTTAAGTGTACTTGCTCACCTGAAATAGAAAATGAATCTGCAACTACCACAATGATCTCCTGGAATCACAATATCTTCATTAGGCTATACCCAGTGATTTTGTGATGTATGCCGTGGATAAAGACAAAATGCAGTGCTGCAACTAATCATTATTTTTATTATTATTTCATCTAGCAATGTTTTTAATAATCAATTCATTGTTTGGTTAAAAAATATATATATCCTCACATTGTGAAACTGAACCCAGCAAATATTGCATTTTGCTTTGCACATTTTTTTTTTTTTTTACTAATTAGGGATTAATCGCTCATCAAAATTGTCGATTCATTTTCTCTTGATTGACTAAGTGATAAATTGACCAATCTTTTCAGCTCTACTAAAATGACTAAAGTATGCTTCCCATCGATAATATAAACAATAACATATTTAAAAACCTTAGCTATATAATTATTTTCATTCAAATGACACAAAATAACCCCACGTTAGACTCATGTGGTATAAAGTCTTGTCAAACCTTCCTCTTTGTTATGTTCAGCTACTACATTTCCCATAGTTCCTTTGTGAGTGGCCGCTGTGCTGGATGACAGCTATCCGGCGGCGCCGAAACACCGATAGACTCTCAGACGAAAAAGCCATGGCGGCCACGGGTGGAGGGAAAATTAGAAGCAGGAGATATCATATCGCCTCTAAACCTTACGCCAAGAGTAAACAGGTAAACCGAATAAAAGTGTTCGCGTCAAAAGCCCGTGTCGAGGACAGTACGATGATTACAGTGCCATTATGTCTTAGCACTTGTTATTGTTTTGTTGGAGACATTTTATGGCCTGCTGTTAGCGCTCGTGGCCTCCACGCGCTACTAGCATGTAGAGGAAATGCTAGTGAGCTGGTTTATTGGTTAGCAAAACGAGACGGACTTGACAGGTCAAATCAAGGAACCGTGAGTCGTTTAGACTAATTAACCAGTATTTAGTAAAGTACCAGTACACACTTGACACATTGGGATAAACAACGTTGATCTATTCGTAAGTTCTGCTAGCTTCGTTAGCATAATGCAAGGAAGTAGAATTGTAATTATTAGCTGATGTAGCTAATGCTAGCTAGCGTTGGCGAGCAACGCATTGTTGTCTTCGGTTCATAAATTCTATAGGCGTCGCAGGGAGAAGTGGCATTCTAAATTACACATTTCCACAGTTATGTGTAGCCGCCTTTCATGCATGTACATTTTGAGATTGTGTTTATGGCCTGTCTGAAATCATTTTGGATGCTAGGCTAGCTAACGCCAAATCTCAGCCAGTTGGATTGCGCAGGAAGCATTGGCTGATTAGGAACCCACATGGTTGCCTGAGTGGATTTACTTGGCGCCTGGACATAAGCTAGCGTTAATGTTGGCCTTTAAAACATCTCTATAATGTTAACAGTGGACAATTCGTGTCTTCATGCGTGGTTGTTTATAATAATGTCAGCCTATTGGTTTATTCTCTGACTGGAGAGGCAACTATACTGGAAAGTTTACTTTAAAAATAGAGCCAGGGAGTTTGACGAGAATCTGAATATTGATAATTATACAAGCAACTGATCATTGTTACCAGCTAAAGTTTATCAAGTAGATGCACTCATTTGCCATTTTATTTTGTAAATCTAGTAAACACGATTTGGATGGATGGTCATTGTTTAAGGCTGGCATTAGTTATCCATCCATACCACTGTATTAGGTGTAAATAATTTAGCCAAGCATATAAAGTTAGTTAATGTGATTATTATGACTTATACAGTAGTGATTTTATAGCGATGTATACAAACTATTACTAGTTCAGGTTTTTCATTTATTGTATTTCTTGGGTATTGTTGGTTTTGGCTTGAATGTACTTTTTGGTCTACCATCATTGACATAAATGGGGTGACAAAATTGACACAATTGGTTATACAGTGTGGAAATTAAGAGATTGGCAGGAATATGCATTCATGCCAACACACTGACAAACATTAACTTGTAATATTAAGTTTGATTAATTGCAAATATAAGTTGAACAGTGTCTCAGTCATGACAAGTCATGATTATGTTTGAAGTCCATGTAATGTATCTTGACTAAAGTCAGGAAAAAAGTGATTATCCAAATCTTGTGTACAGTTGTCCTTAAATGGTGGGTTTAGCTTTTCTTCAATAGCCTGGTTTAGTCAACACTTCTGAATAAAAAGCATGAGCATAGTTAGACATGTATTGTCTGCAGTATTGCTTTTAATTCTTCTTACAACCTGTGGGATTGCTTACTTAAAAATGTGAGTCTTTTCAATACAGCTGACTCAACGATCTTAAGGGGTGTAAGGGTACACATTTATTCATGTGAAAAGCTAGAATAAATGTGATGATGCGCTGATCTACTTTAGGTAACTGGCATAACAGTTCAACGTGATGGCTTCAGAGAGAGCAAAACAGGTCATTTAGTCACATGACCAGGCCTGTCCACAGCAGAAATGCAGCACCCCTAAATCCATATAACAATAGCTTATTTAGCACTAAGTAAACTAGTACTGTGGTGGATATTACACTTGCTCTTGGTTAGTTTAAGTTGGGTGTATTTGCACAAAGGTTAAAGTGCAGAGTGGCCCACAGGTGTATTTTTTAGATAAGCAGTAAACAAGAGGCACACATGGCTCTTATCAGGAGTTGAAAGCTACCATGGGTTAAACAGTATGCACATGAAGTGACGCACCATCTAGCTAGCCCCTTTTCTCAACCTTTCCCTTCTCATCTACTTTCTTGTCACAAAACAATGGGGCAGCATAGCCACAATCTGAAGACATCCAAGTACAGTCTCAGTACCAATCTAAAGAAAGCTTAAAAAAAATAATTTTATGACTACAAAGTGGCTCGTTGAGACAGGGGAAAAGCCCCAAATTCGGCTAGCTGGACAAAACTTTCAACAGCTTTACACCGTCTTGTTCAATGCTGTCCCTTTTTAATAGGTCAGTGCATTCATAGATTATGGTTTTTGTCTGTTTTGTCGTCCTTTCCTACTCCAAACTGCTCCATCCGTTGGGGACATTATGAAACGGACCTTGAGTCATGAAGCATCTTATGCTGTTCTATTCAACTACTGGAGCAAAATTTTGCTCAAGTGTGACAGCATTTCTGCATCTTTTGTGAAGACGATATACTGTCGACCTAACTCCTAGGTCTGCAAACCTATTCAAAAATACTGGATAAATTCCAGTTAGCCAGTTCAGACCTGGAGGTGCCCTGAATATGTAAAGGACACTTTTTCACTACAGCTTATAAAAATAAATTTCTGGAAATTATATTACTTTCTAAGTGTGGCGTAGGAGACAGGACTCATCCTTACCGACTGGAATTCATCTTGACCTCAGTACAGTGGGGAACAGCGTCACTGGCTCACTGCTTCACAGAAGCATACACAGTCAGCGCCTGACCCAGTTTCACGCTGTCATACTTGTGTTTTGCTTCGCGCTGGGTAGGACTAATGGTTTCTCATTGCAAGTGGGCCTGTGTAGCTTATGCACAAAGTAAATGCAGTGTTAATTGCTTTATTTTGTGGAACTGTTGTATATGACTTGAAAAGGACTTATACGGTTATACCAAATTATGTGGTATTCCTTTGCCACAAATTCATTATATTTGATTGCCTCAGCATCTTGTTATTTTTCACAGTGTTGTTAGTTGAAAAATGAATCTGCAGGATTCGTTAGCAGAACTTTTACATATGCAATGTTGTACATGCATTGACTTTCATGCAATGCTGATTGGTAAGGGAATTTTCTAATGAGGAGGCTACAAATAATGGCCTGAGTTGATGGGACTTTATTTTGTCTATATGCATTTGTCTCTGCCTCTCACTCATTTCATCCCTTGTTCACGGCTTCCTCTCCATGTTTTTATCAGCAGCAGTCAGGCCTCATCAGTCGAGTGACGGACACAGTAAAGAGCATCGTTCCTTCCTGGCTGCAAAAATATTTCAAGAATGAAGATGCTCCTGAAGGAGGAGGGGCTGTTCTGGGGACAGAGCAGAACTGCCAGCCACCTCCTCCTCCTAATGGCAGCGAAGAGGGACCTCTTCCCTTCGATGGACGTGATTCCCCAGAGCCAAGCACCAGTAATGCAGGTAAGCGACTCGGTCTGTCCCTTCGCATCTCATCAAAAAGATTAGCTAGGGAAGTTCATATTCCATGGATGAGAATTGAGACTAAACATGTCTGTGGATGCCAATTCTTGTACTGTACCACCAAGCTCATCTGACTTCTTTCTCTCTCGCACAGAGCCCTCAACCAGCCGGGCATCCCTGAACTTTCAGGAGTATGTGCTATCTCGACCTCCTCTGAGTCGTTCTCACCTCCACTTTCCCCCGCTGGATGCCTCTTCGCCGACCTTGGGGGCCTCCAGCAGCCTCTTCTCCCAACCATCCACCTCCTCAGCCCCTGGACCCTTTTCCACAGGCTTCTCTTTGGTCAAAGAAATCAAAGATAACCTCTCTCAGCACGAAGATGATAACATCTCCACCACTAGCGGCTTTTCCTCCCGTGCCTCAGACAAAGGTAAAAGCAGAGCATTTGAGCAAGAAGTGTTTTCTTTGCGTAGATTGACGTGTTTGGGTGTCTTTAAAGTCTGGGATGTCTGTATAGATGTAAATATAACTGCAGCATAGTTGCAACATTACAAATCACAAAGAAGTAGGCCGTATTGAGACAAAATCTGTAACTTTCCACACATTTTGCCCTCCGTGGTGGCGAAAGGTAATTGAACTGATGTTCGAACTTCAGTATAAAGAGTTTTACGTGTGATGTTTGATCACCTTGTAATTGTGTGTAAACAACTGAATGAAAATTCTCTGAAGTGATCAATTCATGTTTTCAGTAATTTATTTTGACGGGATGATAGAATTAAGTTATTTGAATAAACTACATGGACAAATTCTCTGTGTGCACGCTATCAGGCTACTATTAAATTTACATTATTGATTGAGACTCATAGCCGCTGTAACATATTTTAACCTTCTGCATTAAAATTATACAACATATGTCTCAAACAATCTTTGCATTCTCTGCATTGTGTTTTTATCCCTTTCAAACTCCCTTTTGGCTTTTTGTCTGTTTTATGCCTGGTGCAAAATATTATGTGATGGAAAGAGAACCTGCAGACGGTTGGCTGTTTATTGCACATGATTGGCCCACCCCTGCCCTAGTCATTATGCGGTTGATTTAAATGTGTGAAACTACAAAAATGGCAGAATGTGTGATGATCAGGTTTCCTTTTTTTTTTTTTTTTTTTTTTTTTTTCATTGTCTGTGCCTGCTGACTTTAGGAATACTTGGTAAATCTATTACTAAACTATTAGTGTTGCAGTAGGTAGAGGCTGGTGTAGGCGACTATATTTCTTTTATGTGTAGATTGGCTCAGGCCTGGAATGTAGAGACTGGACCACTGAGTTAGATTTCTGCTTTGGTGCTCTCTTAAAATGGTTTGAGACATTATAAAAATCTCTTTTCTTTTTCTGTCTCTTTAACAGATGTCCCTACTTCCAAAACGGCATCACTTCCCCAACTTTGGTCCCCAGAGATGGACAGAACACACTCTGGGCCTCAACATGCCCAGTCCAGTCTGAAAAGGCCTGCTTTCAACCTGTCTGTATTTGGAACTTCCTCCAATGTGAGTATCTGTGTGTCTGTTCATCAAGATACTGAACAACGCCTGCTAAAAGAAAAGATCTGTGCCACAAACCTCTGCATTTTGATGTGTCAGGGTTTGTTTTAGGTCTGTGCTGAACGGTTAATCGATTAGTTGTCAACTCAAATTAATTGCCAACTATTTTTTTTTTTTTTTTATTAGTCGGTTTGAGTAATTTTTTAAGACAAAAGTGTAAAAAGAAAAAAAAATGTATTCCAGCTTCTTAAATGTGAATATTTTCTAGTTTCTTCTCTCCTCTGTGGCAGTAAACTGAATATCTTAGAGTTATGGACGATCATGACATTTGAGGACGTTATCTTGGGCTTTTGGGAAACACTGATCCACGTTATTCACAATTTTCTGACATTTTAGAGACCAAACAATTAATTGATTAATCGAGAAAAAATCGACAGATTAATCAACTATGAAAATAATTGTTAGTTGCAGCGCTACTACTGAGGAACACTTCCATCTTGCGCCTTTTAACGCATGCCACGGCAGTGCCCAAATAGATGAGTGCAAGAGAAAGTCCAGGAGATGGCGTAAAACTCAACAGAGCCGATCGGCAGCAATGACTCCTAGCCAGATCCCATATTAACAGATTATGCTGAAACAGCTACTACATGCTGCATTTCCTTTTTAGAAACATTTTTGCTTTATTTGCAATCATTTCTCAAAAGCATATGTCTTACAATTATTATCCAGGATATAGTATCCTTTCTCTTACAGAAAGTCTTTGGATCATATAAATCTGTTTTACTACTGTAAGTCTGTTCAGCTTTACAGCTATCAAACATACATAGCTAATGAACAATTCCACATAGATTTTGCAATGTACATCTTTGATCAGCTTTGCACTATCTATGGCTACTACTGCTGTCATTATAATATGAACAATAACTTTGCTGTCAGCGGGCAAATTTGCCAACGGTACCTTAGGATAACCTTACGTGAAGCAGGTAATTTAATGTCACAGCTCATATTACATACACTTTAGTTACAAAACAAATGTTTAGGTTAACATTACCAAGTTTGTTTCATGTTGGTTTTGAGGATTATGCATCCCCACTAACCTAGAAAAAGTTTTAAACAGTAAGTGAATACAGCGTGTAGCGTGAATACGTTGTCTCCTGCTGCGGGGAGTCAGTGGCAGAGGGACCGCAGGATGCGCTAACGTTAGCTTCTTCTTCAGAGCCCATAATGCTATTTTCCATGTTACGTAGCTGTCATATTTCACAGCAGACTGCCTAAATGTATATAGCGAAAACACTAACATGTCAGTCTTGAATTTTGTCTGTGAACCCAAACTCTATGAAAGTGATGTGTACCATTTCAAAGCAACCAATACATTTTAGGTGTAGGTACATTTTAATACCTCAAGTTTCAACTTCAGTAATGAATAACTAAATGACTTTTATTAAATCACGTGCATCATCTGGAAAACCAATGTTACTGTCACTCGCAGCCAGACAGTATCTTGATTTGTTGCATTCAGCACGTTTCCTTTTCATGTGCATGGGTGGCAGCATGCCAGACACCACAACTCAGTCTAGCTGACTCATATTTTTTTTTTTTTTAATAAAAAAAAAAAAAAAAAAAAAAAAAAATAAATTTTTTTTTTTTTTTTAAAAAAAAAAAAATTTATTTTTTTTTTTTTAAAAAAAAAAACAACTACTTTAAAAATCTGTTTTTTTTTTTTTTTTTTTTTTTTTAATTTTTTTTTTTTTTTTTTTTTTTTTTTTTTTTTTTTTTTTTATTAAAAAATTTTTTTTTTTTTTTTTTGAGAAGAAAACAGCTGCTTTTAAAAAAAAATGGAAAAAAAAAAAAGGGTAAAGAAGTTGAAAAACTATTAAATATTGAAAAGAGTGCAGGATGTATTTGCATTCTACTCAAGACGGTTTTGTTTAGCTACTTTAAAATATTGAGTTGATCTTTGAGAATGCCATTGATTAGTAATACAATGAAATTTTAATAATTTCTCCTAATGTAATTTGATTTAACCGTCTCTGTTCCAGTCATCATTAAACAGCACAGTGCTAAACTCCAGCCAGCTTGGCGATTCACCCTTCTACCCCGGGAAGACCATGTATGGTGGAGCTGCTGCGGTCAGGAGCTCTCGTGCTCGTCCTGGAACACCGTACCAGGTGAGCTAGTGAGAACTGCACAGACTTGTGTGTCCATGGTCAAATAATTTATAATAAATAAATAAATAAAAATAACTTCATATGATGAGCTAGCGCACTAGTCTTAATTCATATGCATTTAGTGTTCTGGCTGTTCAATTTTAGCAGCCTTTATTGGGTGAGCTCTGACACACATCATAGGAGGAATGTGACTTTATTGTGAATCTTATTAATTGAATTGGACACTAAATTAGCTCATCTGATCTGTAGGCCCCAGTGAGGAGACAGATCAAGGCCAAGCCTGCTGGTGCTCAGCCCTGTGGGGTGACGAGTGCCACAGCCAGACGCATCCTTCAGTCCTTGGAGCGCATGTCAAGCCCGCTGGCTGTGAGTGCACACACACACACACACACACACACACACACACACACACACCATCTCTGTTCAAACTTTATTTCATCTCAAAGTTGGACAGTGGTTAGACATTAAATATTTTGCCAATTAACATGTTATTGTTAAAACAATGTGATGCATTTATATTTTTCTTCTACAGGATGCCAGGAGAATCCCAGCAGCAGCTGCCTCCTCCCCCCTGTCAGCAGTAAGAGCTTTTGATATATATTTATTTAATATGTATTGTAAGCATTTGTTTGCGTTGACACATTTTACAGTACATAACTGTATGTGATTATAAATCCTGACATCAAAACAACCTATAAACCTCTGATTTTGTCTAATAATAAAATGGGTTTCTTACATGAATTTCTGTCTTTGCAGTCAATGGATGGCACAAATCTAGATGTTTCACCTTTCCAGTCGAAAAAAAAACGTGTAAGTACAGAATTTAAAAATTCTTGTGATGGTATCCTCATGCTTGGTTTGTCAAAAATTCCTTTGCATGTAGCTATCAACATTGAGCCTTGTTTTTCCAATTTCATAACTGTGTCCCTGTATAACTTTAAGCTTACTGCAAATCAACAACCAAACTTGACTTGTGTCCTCTACCCAGTGTGTTTTGCAATTTAGCAAAAGGCTTAGTGATATGAACAGCGATATCATTGTATAAACCCAGCAGCACTTGTTGTGGTTTGTCCTCCTGTCATTTCCTGTCCTACAGTCTGTTGGCCTCCTTTACACCCGTTAACAGGATTCTCCTCGGCTGATAGACAGGTGTGTGTGTGTGTGTGTGTGTGTGTGTGTGTGTGTGTGTGTGTGTGTGTGTGTGTGTGTGTGTGTGTGTGTGTGTGTGTGTGTGTGTGTGTGTGTGTGTGTGTGTGTGTGTGTGTGTGTGTGTGTGTAATCGTGCCAGCTCTGGACTTATCCTTAGTAATAACTGTTAGGCATTCCCAGCTGTGACAGCTGCTTTGTAAATCAACAACTATTGACCCTCGCTGGTCCAAAACAAGAAAGCCTACTATGTAACGTGGCCTTTCATGATTGATTTGGGGTTTGTGTCCACAACAATGCACAGAACATTGTGGCTGCGCGACCGGTATAAGTCCGCAGCTGTCCGCGGACATGGAGTGCGGAAACTATGTCCAAGCCTCCCAAACAGGGACTCCGTTGCCTGCTTGTTGGTTAACCTAGATCGATTGACGAGCGTCGGCTAGCGGTAGAATTAAGCATGCCACCTTCGTTAATTCCAAATCTTATCTTTTACCTATATTTAAAGGTGCTCCAAGTGATGTCACGACAAGAAGGAGCTGGTTCTCCTCTTGTCTGTTATTGGCTGGAACTCTGTTTGTTATGGTTCATTGTGCAGGTTGGCGCAGTTTGTTTTTGTTGCCGTTTGTGGAGCCTGGGCTGTCTACAGAGACCACATTTACAGTGTGTTCTAGAGGTGTGATTCTTCACTGATCTCCTGATTCGATTACGATTATCAGGTCTTCGATTCGATATCTCAATGCATCACAATGCTTCAAAATACATTTTTCTATTAAAGTGATGGTTCGGAGTAATTTCACCCTAGGGTCCTTTGCACCATGATCTCGAGCCAAACACCCCCCCAGAAGCTTTTTTCACCTGGGTCGAACATTGGGAGCGTTAGCGTAGCGTAGTGTTATCAGCTGAATAGCTTAGCGCAGAGGCTAATGGATCCGAGGTGTTTTAACCGATTACCCCACTAATAATGCCCGAAATGATACCAAACGTCTACAGTAGTACAAATAGGTTATGCACTCATAAAACGATGGATTGTAAAATTTGTAAGTACACCAGAAGTTTATGTAAATAACACTTGCCTGCTGGCTTCTGCTCTCTGCTGCTGCTGCTGCTGCTGTTACTACCGGGCAGTAAGAGTGCTTAGGGACATCTACAAATTACAACACCGAAAAGAGATGCAACAAAAATATTTATTAATTTAATGATTAAATAAGGTAATGTCTCCAAACTTACCTCAATTATTACTTGTCTCCTGCTAGTTATACTACAGCACTTACTTTAAAAAATAAGTTAAATTAAAAAATATTTTTGTTGCATCTCTTTCGGTGTTGTAATTTGTAAAATTGTTAATCTAAGCACTCGCTTAACAGCAACAACAACAGCAGAGAGCAGAAGCCAGCAGGCAAGTGTTATTTACTATAAACTTCTGGTGTACTTACAAATCCCATCGCTTTTATGAGTGCAAACCAATACACTAGTACGCAGACCTTTGGTATCATTTCGGCGTCATTAGTGGGTAATGTTAAGAAACAATACCGGATCCATTAGCCCTCGCGTTAAGCTATTCAGCGGCTAACGCTACTCTACGCTAACTCTCCCAATGTTCGCCCACGTGTAAAAAGCTTCTGAAAGCTTGGGTTCGAGGTCATTCTGCAAATTACCCTAGGTGAAATACTACAAAACATTTCAAAAAAAATATGTAGGATATTTGACTTGACAAACTTGCATTGTCAAGTGCAATGCCCAAGCTGCAATATGTAACTTCAGACTGGAATGATGAAGTGTTTGGGTTCATTTCTTTAAAGTAGCTACCATGAAGGTTTACCTATTTTGGATTAGTCATTAACCAGCAAATCTATTGTGCTGTATTGGAATAACTGACCCCAGACAACTCTTTAACTAAAAGGGTACCGTTTTACTGAACAATAATTTAAATGTATAAATAACATTTAGCCGTTAGATTGAATAACAAAAAAAAACATAACACAAATCACACCCTTCAAATATGATAACGGCAATATTTCTTCAAATGATATTACACACAACTAGCTACCCCTTTACCAGTTTCTCTATCAGTTTCCACTTAAAACACTCCAGCTACACAAAAGTATTCCTCCTTACAGCATTTCAATGTAAAACTTACTCAAACCCTATTAAACCACTGTGTTAACACACACCTACCCACCCACACCAAGAGAGAGAAAAAAAGTTGCGGGCTCATGTGGACGTGCAGCAGCCAGCAGGACGTTATCTTCAGTGAAGCAAACGCACAGAAATCCAACTTACAGTTAGCTGTTAGTCCAAGAAACACAGCTCAAACACGAAAACCAGTCACCAGCTACGGCAAAGTCCTCTTCAACAGGGAAACTCGCTGTCGTCCTCTCCAGTCCAAAATCAGCCTCCTCCGAACCAGCAACTCTCCGCCGTTAGCTCCGACTTTAGGTAGTCCGTTAGCACTAGCAAGTTTGTTCTAAACCACTGCTGTTACAGGAAAAGTGTCGTAGTGTAGCTACACCTCTTCAGCTTCGTTATTGCACTTAGATTGTTTCCAAGCTAACTAGTGTCTCTCGATGTTTCTCAGTGTTTTCTTTCCTCTTCTCGATTTGCGATCCTCTCCACTCTCGTGTGTGTGTGGGAAAATTAACGGGCGACGTCATCACGTTAAAATCTATTATGGTGAGCCACTGCATCGTCCATGTCCGCGATGCAATGCATTGATTGTGTGATTAATTTCAACACCTCTAGTGTGTTCAGGGGACAGGCAGATAGTGAAGAGAGGTTTGCTGTATGTGACAAAAAATGATGTTGCCTAAAAAACGCGTCACATCACTTAGAGCACCTTTTAACCACCTTTTCTTTAATTCAGATGGATTCCACCCTCCCACCGGTGCAGAGGTTGGTGGTTCCTGCTGCAGTGTCGGTCTCAGGAAACCGCTCTGTCTCCTTCAGGCCGACGCTGACTCCTGGAGGAGTGAGCCGAACTCTGGACAGGACCCCAAAAGACACGGTCAGAAACCCAGTGCTGGATTATATCACGTCAAAACATTGTTCCTCTATATAAAACTTGCAGCCAAATAGAGTCAATACAAACTTGATGCTAAATTTGTTGCCATTTATTTTCCCTTAGCCCACAAGACAATCACTGCAACTACCTGAAGCAACCCCAGGTCCATCTCGAAGGTAAGACAGGGTTGCTCTAATTCATCGGCAAAGAAACCTTTACTTAAGTAAAAAAGCAAGCCAACATAACCTAATCACCACAATCCTAGTTATTGCCAAACATGTTTGTGTTTGGATGCCTGACTGCTCTCTGTATCGTGTTTAGTTTGTTTAACTTACTTTACCTGTTCCTGTCTACCCCTTCACTACTAGCACATTGGGTTCCGGTAGCCCAGCCTATCCTCTGTCCAGCACGCCTGCAGCCAGCAGCGTGAGCTCTGGAGGAGGCAAGATGAAGAGAGAGAGGACCACTACACGGCCTTCCTCTAAACACCCTGAAGAGGAGGAGGTAAAGGCCTTGCATTTAAAAAAACAACAACATCAAAGCTCTGTATCCAAAAACTATGTGTATCGACAATAACATTATACATTTTTTTATATCCTAACTAGAGGTTGACTGATATGGGTTTTTAGAAATCGGGGTCAGCCGATTTGAAAGATAAAATAGAACCCTAATTATTTAAGATACACAAAATTTCTCAACAAAAACATTTATTGAACACTTCACCAATCTGCACTTCTATACTTAAATTAAAAATGTATGATGTAAAAACATATTGTATAAATGTATAAAAAAAATAAGTCAAACATGCATTTGCATTTGGCCTTCCTTGGTGTTGGCTGGGTGAAGTGCTGCCATAAGGGGGTGGTTTTTTTATATATGTATGTATGTATATGTATATATATATGTATGTGTGTATGTGTTGCACTTTATTTATTTCAGCAAATAATTCAAGTAATAAGGCTAAAAACGTGTATCATCTTCCCATCTTTTTTTTTGGCCTTTTTCTTGCAGGTCATTGATAATGTGCCTTGATGCATTCAGATCAATATCAAACATGAGTTTATCTTTATCTGAAATTGCTGACAATGGTACACAATGATAGTCCTGCTTGTGTTCTGACTTTAGGTGTCTGAGGTACTGGACCTACCAACCATTTCACTTCCCATCAGCACCTCTGCCTTGCCCACCTTCAGCTTCTCCACACCTCTTCCACCTCTCACCACCTCCACCACCATCAGCACGGCCCCCAATCTCACACCTGTGACTCCCGCTAAGGAAACGGTCACAAATAAGGTCAGTCTTAAAATTGTCTCATTCCCCTACAACGCTACTACCAGTCTATTGGGTTAACATTATTTATGCATATTGCAAAATTGTTTCTTCCAGGAGCCACCAACGACCTCGACACCCCTCTGTGCACCGTATACATTTTCCTCCCCTATTGTCAAAGCAACTGCTGCTAGTCCTCCTTCCTTTTCCCCCTCAGTAAGTAAACAGTTTGTCTCTTAATGATAACTAATTGATAAGATAACTATTTACAATAGTAACATGATAATAATTATGATAATAATTAGCATTTCTTGTTTGTAGGCTGGATTCACGTTTAGTGCACCTGTAGCAAAGTTAGCTCCCTCCATGTCAAATGGGAAGCTGGCCTCTCCCATAGTGGCTGCAGGTAAGAGTTTTCTTACACTTGGCATGATGCTGACTCTATGCCTTTACTGAGGAAACTTGATCTCAGGTTTGATCTTTTGTGTTTTCATGTGTTCTACAGTGAAGGCAGTAGCTAGCAAAAGCACAGAAGATTTTGAAGGACCCTTCAAACCAGCTAAGACCCTGAAGCAGGGCAGTGTGCTGGATCTTCTCAAAGCACCTGGTTAGAGTCCATAACTCATTACACATTTACAGTGTTTGGTTTGCATGGTTTGGTTCACAAGGTGCTGTTTTAATCCTTTACTTGTTCTGTGTCTAGGCTTTGCCTCTCCTGTTGTTCGGACTTCCCCCGGCCCAGACAACGCTCTCCTGCAGATCTCCACACAATCCACAGCCCCCTCCTCCACCACCTCAACCACCTCCTCCCTCTCTTCAACAGCGTTTGGCGATGCATTCAAAGCCCCGCCAGGCTGGAGCTGTGATGTCTGCATGGTGCAGAACAAGCCATCAGACACAAAGTGTGTTTGCTGTACAGCACCACCGCCCAATTTCTCCTCTTGCAAGTCTATGGACAGTAAACCTTCAGCCGCCACCTCGGTTGGGCTAGAGAGCAGCGGCAGCATGAACACCACCTCCACCACTACAACCACTGCAGGTTTTGGCACAATGTTCTCCAAACCTGCAGGAACTTGGGACTGTGACACATGCCTTGTTCTAAACAAACCTGAAGCAGTAAAGTGTGTGGCCTGTGAAACGGCCAAACCTGGGACAGGGCTTAAACCCTCACTGACTCTTCCTTCTGCCTTCTCAGCTGTTAAGACTGTATCCACACCCACAGCCCCCCTTTCTACAGGGTTCATTGGATTTGGAGACAAGTTCAAAAAACCTGAGGGTGCATGGGAATGTGATACATGTTTGGTAGAAAACAAGGCAGAGGACACAAAGTGCGTGGCCTGCATGAGCGCTAAACCAGGTAATGAGAGCCCAACCATGGTAGTGTTCATATTTGATATTCTACAAAGTGTTGAGTTTTTGTTTTCCATAAGAGTATAATTCCATTAACTGACATTGATGTATTGACATCTTAAATGGTAATTGTTAGTTTAGTAAAGCATATTTCTTTACTCATCTTTACAACAGGAGCTTCAGCTGGAGCCTCTTCAGCCAGCAGCGCTCCAGTGTTTGGGTTGGGAGACGCATTCAAGAAGCCAGAGGGCGCCTGGGATTGTGATGTCTGTCTTGTACAGAATAAGGCTGTTGATGTACAGTGTGTTGCCTGTCAGGCAGCCAAACCTGGAGCTAGCGTGGAGCCCAAAGGTAACAAAAGCGACCCACTATTTTCTTCTTTCACCTTTTTGTAATAAATCAAAAGTGTGTGTGTGTGTGTGTGTGTGTGTGTGTGTGTGTGTGTGTGTGTGTGTGTGTGTGTGTGTGTGTGTGTGTGTGTGTGTGTGTGTGTGTGTGTGTGTGTGTGTGTGTGTGTGTGTGTGTGTGTGTGTGTGTGTGTGTGTGTGTGTGTGTGTGTGTGTGTGTGTGTGTGTGTGTGTGTGTGTGTGTGTGTGTGTGTGTGTGTGTGTGTGTTGTTTTATGCATTAGGGCAGTATGATATTGATGTGACCCAGATGACATGTTGCTCAATCTTTTGTTTGTTAGCATCATATTAAACGGTCAAGATAACAATACAAAATCGAGTGAAAATATTACGTTTTGAGAAACCTGAGACTTTTGCAATAAAACCTGTACCTAATCCAGACTTTTCACCTTTTTTTATTTTTGTTATCCTTTGTTTCTCTTCAGCTTTTGGTTCGTCTTTTGTTTCATCAGCTGGGGGGACTTCCGGCTCTAGTTCTGGAGGTTTTAAGTTTGGCACATCAGATAGTACGTCTGTATCTGGTTTCAAGTTTGGAGGCTCATTGACAGAGTCCTCATCGTCAGGTGGATTCAAATTTGGAGTCCCATTTGGAAGCTCCTCCTCAGAAACAACTTCTAAAGACGATACTGCCTCATCAGGGTTCAAATTCGGCAGCTCATCTGAGGGCTTTAAATTTGGGGCTGCCTCTGGTGATGACAAAAAGTCAGACGAACCTGCCACAGGTTCTGGGTTTAAGTTTGGAGCCAGCGGTGGGATAGCATTTGGAACTGGATCATCTAGCACAGTAAATGACTCCCCTAAGGGTGGCTTCACTTTTGGACTGTCAAAACCGGAAGAGAAAACCTCAGACACCACTTCTTCCTCTGTTAGTGTCACTCCTCCTGCTTCCTCTCAAGAGAAAAGTGACAATGCAGCATCATCAAATGACACCACATCCACCAACTCCTCCACCACCACCACAACTACCACCACTGGGTCTGTATTTGGGAGATTGGGCGAGCGAAGTTTGGCGGCCACAACACCGCAAGGTGGCTCTACGTTTGGATCCTTACAGGCAGACAAAGAGCCAGCTGCTCCCACCTTTACCTTTGGGAAGCCAGAGGAAAAGAAGGAAGCCACTGCCTCCTCAGCTCCATCTGCCTTCCTCTTTGGTGCTGCTAATAAAGATGCAGATGCTGCACCGGCCGCCTCAGGAGGATTTTCCTTCAGCAAGCCCAGTGCTCCAACAGAACAACCTCCACCTGCGTATAATTTTGGCAAGCCAGCAGACAAGAGTGAAACGTCTACCGCTGAGGCTTCAACGGGGCCCTCTTTTACCTTTGGACAAAGTGCTACAGGTGAGAGAAAGTTTGGACAGTGATACTGTAGTAATTATTTTGTCAAATGCTATGCTTTCTGTTCATATACAGTATAACTCCTTGATAAGTTCTTTTTATAAGTTCATTTGTTTTCTTTAAAAGAAAATTTTTTTGTTAATGACTTTCTGTCAACAAATTTATTGCTGAGTTGTGGGTGACACAACATCCTACTGTAAACACCTAAACCATCATTTGATCACTGCAAGCTTTTTCTTTCCACTGAGATGCCCATGAACAAGGCCATCAACCCCCAACTGCTCTGGTGGAACTGCTCAACAGCCAACAGAACGGCTTGTAGTTGCAGTTGGCGAGTTTAAGTTTAAGGCCTTCAAAAACAAAAGAGAGCATTGTTCTCAGTAAAATTGTGCACTGTGGGCACACCGCTGCGTTAACTATAGTAGGTTAAAGTTGAAACAGATGTTCAAAATCAAGCCAAAGTTAGTGTAATTAGTATTGCACTTTCATAAATTTGGGAATGTGGAGTGTGATTGAGTCAAAATTGAAGTGGCAGAGGCTGAGATAAATACAGTATACAGTACAGGCCAGAAGTTTGGACACACCTCATTCAATGCGTTTCCTTTATTTTCATGACTATTTACATTGTAGATTCTCACTGAAGGCATCAAAACTATGAATGAACACATATGGAATTATGTACTTAACAAAAAAGTGTGAAATAACTGAAAACATGTCTTATATTCTAGTTCCTTCAAAGTAGCCACCCTTTGCTCTGATTACTGCTTTGCACACTCTTGGCATTCTCTTGATGAGCTTCAAGAGGTAGTCACCTGAAATGGTTTTCCAACAGTCTTGAAGGAGTTCCCAGAGATGCTTAGCACTTGTTGGCCCTTTTGCCTTCACTCTGCGGTCCAGCTCACCCCAAACCATCTTGATTGGGTTCAGGTCCGGTGACTGTGGAGGCCAGGTCATCTGGCGCAGCACTCCATCACTCTCCTTCTTGGTCAGATAGCCCTTACACATCCTGGAGGTGTGTTTGGGGTCATTGTCCTGTTGAAAAATAAATGATGGTCCAACTAAACGCAAACCGGATGGGATGGCATGTCGCTGCAGGATGCTGTGGTAGCCATGCTGGTTGCAGTATGCCTTCAATTTTGAATAAATCCCCAACAGTGTCACCAGCAAAGCACCCCCACACCATCACACCTCCTCCTCCATGCTTTGTGCGGTTGGAACCAAAGATCTCAAATTTGGACTCATCAGACCAAAGCACAGATTTCCACTGGTCTAATGTCCATTCTTTGCGTTTCTTGGCCCCAACAAATCTCTTCTGCTTGTTGCCTCTCCTTAGCAGTGGTTTCCTAGCAGCTACTTGACCATGAAGGCCTGATTCGCGCAGTCTCCTCTTAACAGTTGTTCTAGAGATGTGTCTGCTGCTAGAACTCTGTGTGGCATTCATCTGGTCTCTAATCTGAGCTGCTGTTAACTTGCGATTTCTGAGGCTGGTGACTCAGATGACCTTATCCTCAGCAGCAGAGGTGACTCTTGGTCTTCTTTTCCTGGGGCGGTCCTCATGTGAGCCAGTTTGGTTGTAGCGCTTGATGGTTTTTGCGACTGCACTTGGGGACGCATTCAAAGTTTTCGCAATTTTCCGGACTGACTGACCTTCATTTCTTAAAGTAATGATGGCCACTCGTTTCTCTTTAATGAGCTGATTGGTTCTTGCCATAATATGAATTCTAACAGTTGTCCAATAGGGCTGTCGGCTGTGTATCAACCTGACTTCTGCACAACACAGCTGATGGTCCCAACCCCATTAATAAGGGAAAAGATTCCACTAATTAACCCTGACAAGGCACACCTGTGAAGTGAAAACCATTTCAGGTGACTACCTCATGAAGCTCATTGAGAGAACACCAAGGGTTTGCAGCGCTATCAAAAAAGCAAAGGGTGGCTACTTTGAGGAATCTAAAATATAAGACATGTTTTCAGTTATTTCAGTACATAATTCCATATGTGTTCATTCATAGTTTTGATGCCTTCAGTGAGAATCTACAATGTAAATAGTCATGAAAATAAAGGAAACTCATTGAATGAGAAGGTGTGTCCAAACTTTTGTCCTGTACTGTATATAAACGATTTGTGTTGTCCCTAACATAACCTTAATGACATCCTCAGGGGCATTAGAAAGCTCCCCCTTAACCAAAGAAGACATACAATTGTGTTCACAGACTATTCCGTCACCAGTACACTAACTTTAATACGAAAAATCTGTGTACCTTCCCTTTAACCACTGTACTATATTAAACATCTTAATCAATGTAACGATGCATCTTAAATCGATTTAAAAATCGATTTTAAATGTGAAAAGATTACAACTGGTTGAGATTTTTTTTTTTTTTTTTATTAATCGCGATGCAGTTTTTAAACTGCATAGGGCGTGACGCTTGTTAACATACAGCAGGGAACGTTAGCCTGCCGTTGGCTATTAACGTGAGCTGGCTACGTATAACAGTCTACAGCAGTGGTTCTCAACCTTTTTTGTGCCAGCGCCCCCCTATCCATTATCCAGGTCCCTAACGCCCCCCATCAAATATTATGTAGGCTAATTGCCCTGGATATTAATGATTACGCCCTAATATAGGCCTATTATTGTCGTTACTATTGTTATCAAAAATAATCAAAAAATCAAATCATTGAATGACAAACAACACATGTATTAGTTTCCCAGGTATCTAAAAAGCCACGTGAATAGAAATATTTACAGTTTTTTTTTTTTTAAATGCAACCATTTGACATTCAAATTAAATAACCGCAGCCAATCAGAACTACTAGATATGTAACATTCAAACTATAATTAGGTATTATCAAAAGGCCTGCTGCATGGTGTGAACCTCAGCACCTTTATAAGATGACTGTAATTTGAATGTCCTTTTTTGGTTGTGAAGTGACCTTGGGTGTCATGAAAGGCGCTTTAAATAAAATGTAGTATTATTATTATTATTATTATTATTATTATTATTATTATTATTACAAACACTAACAGTAGCCAATCAGAAACAGCTAGCAATTTAACATTCAAATCTATTTTTCATTCAAATTGTTCCAACGGAAAACAAGCTTGCACTTATCATGGGGTAAAAGCAGGATTACACACACACGCACACACACACACAGAAACAAGGTTTTCATTTTGGTGATGACAAACGACTTGAAGAACGACACCTACTGCCGAATGGAAATAAGTTTACAACCTTTGAAAGTTAGTGAGAGCCCTTTGTTGATGCTTAGAAGAGTCTAGGTTTGAAGAGTCTAGGTTTGAAGAGTCTAGGTTTGAAGAGTCTAGGTTTGAAGAGTCTAGGTTTGCTATCGCCTGTCTTGCGAGTAAATAGCAGAAAAAAACGTTTGGAGAAGCGCAACCCCACATCGCGCTGCGTTTTGAGGAGGTGGAGTCCCGTACAGTAAACAGCGACATCTCTTCCTCTATCGCTTCAACAAGAAAGTTTTAAAACCGCAAACACAAGCCCTGAATTGCCCGGGAGTTTAGTGAACAGCTAAATGTTTGCCAAACAACAAAGCACAGTCGATATCTCTCGCTCGTAAAAAAAATAAAAAAAAATCTCTCGCTCGTCTCTTTTCTCTTTTTCTTCGTGAAATTAAGCTGCCTTCAGGTACAGTAGGAAACGTTGGGTTCTATAAAAGATCTGACGAAAAACTGTTACTGTGAAATATAAAGTCTACTTGTGCTACATTGGGGGGATTAAAGAATACATCAGGACGCGTGCACCACCCTGCGGCGATTGCTATTTATTCTGAACGCAGCTTCCCCGCTGAAATACGCAGCGCTCATTTAAGACGATGCTCTGACTTCCCGTTTCCTTGAAGGCAGCACGGAGCGCCTACGCCGAACAATGATCCACCGTCTCGTCCAGCTGCAGTGCCGTGAACTGGCAGGTTTTTAATGTTGCAGAAAACTGTTTTTTGCAAGTAGTTTAAGTGTAAACATGTATTGTTATTGTGAATCTTTGGTTTAAACTAGCTTTCAAACAAACGCCCCCCAAGGGCACCTCAACGCCCCCCTTTCCAAAATATTGCTTCCAACGCCCCCCATCATCTTCTGAACGCCCCCTAGGGGGCGGTACCGCCCCCGTTGAGAAACACTGGTCTACAGCTAAAGGCAAAGGAGACTAGCTGCACTTTGTTTTTCTTAATTTATCCATGTTTGAGACAGCATGGACACTGCTGCTGTCGGTTAACACCAGAGACTTTTAGTGTTGCGTTTGGGTCCAGCTCCGCAAGCTTGTGTTGCGTTCAGTGTTGTTGTAAAATACCCTTTCAGCCATCTAGTTTCTTCTTTTTGTCGTTTAACAGCAATTGATTGGTGAGAAAAGGGGTTATAAGTTATTGTTATTACATTAAAAAAACATTTGAATTTAACCATATGGTCCTTAGCAATAAACAAGCCTTTAATTTTGTATTTTTTGTTTTTTTAAGATAAAATACTATTTCAGTTGCAGTTTTGAGGATTTGAGGAGTTTTGCACAGTTTATACAAATACAGAAATATTTTTCAGTCATTTCCTTCTGTTAAAAGAAATCGTGAGAAAATCTTATGAAGGTAAAATCGGGAATCGTTGTGTACGAGTGTATCGTTGCATCCCTAATCAACTATTCCTATCCCGACAGAGTCTTCTGCTGCTCCAAAACCCGCATTTTCCTTTATGGCTAGTAATCCCACCAACACCGTCAACTCCACCACCTCGTCGTCCACCACCCTGACACCCAGTCTGTTCGGCGGCAGCAGCAGCTCCACTCAGGCTCCTGCTCCTTCTGCAGCTCCTAGCAATTTCATGTTTGGTCAGCCTGCTGCAACCGCAAGTGATGCTCCTCCAGCTAAAGCCTTCGTCTTCGGCCAGAGTCAGGACAGCCAGCCGGCTGCCCCGTCAGCTGCTCCTCTGAACTCTACTCCAGCCCCATCTCAGCCCTTCCTCTTTGGTGCTCCTGCCAGTGCTGCTGCTCCTCCTCCAGCTGCTGCTCCATCCTTCGGCTTTGGAGCAGCAGCCACCGCTCCTGCTGCGGCTGCTGCTGCCTCCTCTTCAGGTCTGTATTTGTTCATAGTGTTTGTTTCAGATAATAAGCATGATCGTGATGTCTGTTTCATACTTGAGCAACAACAATGAAACATTCACATTCAATATTTAATATTATTAAATGTTTTTTTTATATATTTATAATCTGTACATTTATTGAAATCTTTGATTGTTTATTTTTCACAAACAGCTCCATCTGCAGCTCCCTCCCCATTTGCATTCAGCTCGGCCTCCTCTGGTGG